>NC_074665.1:31609373-31792653 GCF_029448725.1 Salvelinus fontinalis
ATTGTATTAAAGACCTTGTATTAAAGGAACAAAAGCCGGTTTTGCATATGGTGTAAAATGAAATATGAGCTATTTTGCTTTTGGGAGAGAGGGACAATGGCATTCCAAGAAATTACAGATAATGCTTATAGTATCTTTCAAGTAAAACACATCATTTTAACTTAAGTATATGATGTGAATACAGAATTTGAAACAAGTTTCTGGGGGATAGTAGAATTTAGTAAAAAGTTAAAGGGCGATCACCCCCAAGGATTGGGAACAACATGAATCAGCAGCACACCTCTGTTATCCTCAGCTTTGAAAAAAACTCTTGTCATTTCGTCTGACTTTGGTCTTCTCCTGGTGGAACTGTTCTGTTTTGTGAGTGTGGCACAGCGCTCTGTGGAGCTCCCTCTCCTCTCCGCCTCTCCCTGTCCTTTAGCCGCTGATCCTGGCCTCTGAGGAGGCGGATCCGAACTTCCTCCCTGAACGAGGAGACAGAAAGATGTAAAACAAAAAAACAAAAAAAAACTCCCTTTCCACAGCAGTGCACCTCAACAACATCAAACATCCCTGTAAGAGGGACCAATACGAGTGATGCTACTTTGACATATTATCATGATAGGGCCTGATCGGGGCTCTATAGCACAGCGAGTCTGATGGAAGGAGGAAATGGTATCACATGATATTTCCATTCCCACTGTGGCGGAGCCTGCCCTAAATGACTGTAGGCCTACTTAAAGGCTGAATAAAGCACTACGCACAACTACAGAGAGAGCTGGAGGAAGGATGATTACTGTACCTCATGTTAATGTGTTCAATGGCCTCGTCCAAAACATTTCCCTTTTGCCAACAGGTCTCCGATGGTTTCTGTTGTGTCAAACCCAAACCCAGTAAAATTGTCAAAGAAACTGCATTGCAGACACAACTTTGGAAATCAACTCATGATTTGTAGAATGTAGAACTGTCTCCCCCAGAACTACAGATTTCAACTCCTGGACCCCAGACTTGACAAAAAAACACATTTTCTAAGTGTTGAAAATATGTTTCTCCCCTTCCTACCCGTTGCAGCTTTCTGTGTAGCTGTTGAAACTTCTCATTCTCTCCTATCATGGTCTCAATGTCCTGACGCAGGGTGGAGTTGGTTGATCCCAAGGAGCTGAACTTGCCATTCACCTGGTGTATTCAGAGGGCAGAAATAAGGGCCTTGAGAAGATGAATGAATCTCTTTGCTTGATCAAATCATTAAAAAGCTTGTTTTAAATAATGATGTGTGGGTTTGTGTGTTTGTACACAGTTGCATGTCATATTTTTGGCGATCCGCTAACTGATATGCACTGTGGATTATTGCATTGCTCCTTAATTGGAAAATGCTGTTATTTCAGTTTAACATGCAAGAAGACAGACATGGCCATGCGAAGGAAGCAAACAACATTAATACTATCAAGAGATCTGTAATCCTTTCGCTCAATTACTGTGTGCACTGCTCTCCAGTACCAGAGTAAATGTACTATTCTGACTTCCTGCTTCTAAAGACTTGCAGACTGGAACCTGGTCTGAATATAAACTCTTTGGCTATGTTGACTACGCTAGTAAAAGATTATCGGAGTGTTAAAGCATGGCTGCATCTGAAAAGGCACCATATTCCCTATATAGTCCTGGTCAGAAGTAGTGCACTTTGTAGGGAATAGGGTGCCATTTCAGACTAAACCAATCTCTGCTATCCTTGGCTATTGTCTCATTTTAGTGGTTTGAAACATGTAAATAAGATTAAGAGTGCTTCTACTGAGAGTGTTGTTCTCTATTGCCAACCTGTGACACTCACATTGGACCTATTATCAATGACACATGGAAGGTCGAGAGTGTTAATTGCAATGGAGCACCAATTGCGTCATTGCAATGCCTCAAGTCAAGGATGAGTCAAAGAGAATTGCTCTACTTCCATACTGCCTTGAACAACACAAACACTGCTATTCTACAAAGCCTTTTAGGTGGGATGTTGTTGCGATAGTGTCACCATACAAGCTTTAGATACTGGCCCAAACCAGCTCAGGAGATTCGAATCAAGTTTTGTTTCAAAACACTTGTGAAACGGCAGGAAAATGTGTTAGTAATGGATCCTTTTAACAGCCAATCACAAGGCTGCAATCAATGAGCTTTGTATGTGAAGAACGGTGTATTCTACAAAGCCTTTTAAGTGGAATATTGATTAAAGTGTCACCAGACAAGCTTTAGATACCAAACTAAATGGAGAATTCAGGGACATCAATTCAGGTAGAGAATGAGTGTGGGGTAGATTTAGCAAATTTACATTGACAGTTATGTTCCAAAGATTTTTGAAGTGGCTAAAGTTCTTAAATGTTTTCTTTTTGAATTGATCCATTCAACAGTCACTGACAGTAAGCCGCAATCAATTTCCTGAACTACATTCAGTTTAGGACCATGATTCACATACTAGATATATTAAGTCAGCAATTAATAAACAATGTCATAACATACTCGTTAAAGAATTAGACAAATATACATTTCTTATTATGTTAACATATTGGGAACAACACTGGAAGTTTGGGAGAAGGGCTGAAGTTTAGGAGAAAACATTGAGAGTGAAAATAGTCAATAGAGGCCTGGAACAAAGCAGGCAGCATCACAGCACCGTCACGGCAAAATGGAGTGTGATGGCTTGTTAAGAGGAATCTAATTAAACTATGCAAAATCAATTATCTTATATCTGAAAGTGACGAAATTCCCCAAGCAGAAAACAGGTCACACCGTATAGTTACAGATATGTCACACGTATGAGTTTTGACTGGGAAATGTTATGGGTTGCCTCTGAGAATAGTATTGACATATAAACTGACTCGGTGACTGAGTTCATCAGGAAGTGCATTTAGGATGGTGTTCCCTCTGTTATGATGAGAACATATGCAAAACAAAAACCTTGGATAGAGGGCAGAATTCGCGCAAAACTGAAAGTGTGAACCATGGCATTTAACCACAGCAAGGTGGCTGGGAACATGGATGTGTTAAACAGACCAGCTATGCCCTTTGTTAGGCAATCAAAGAGGCAAAGCAACAGTACAGGAACAAAGTGAAGTCACAATTCAACGGCGCAGGCAAGGGAAAGCCAGCCACATGGCGTACACTGACGCTTCGCTCAAAGACAAGCTAAACACCTTCTTCGCCCGCTTCAAGGAAAACAGTGAGCCACAGACACGGGCCACCGCCACGAACGAGGACTGTAAGCTCTCGCTCTCTGTGGCCGACTTGAGTAAGACATTTAAGCGTGTTAACCCTCGCAGAGCATGTGCAGACCAGCTTGGTGGAGTGTTTATGTACATATTCAATCTCTTCTTATCCCAGTCTGTTGTCCCCACTTACTTCACGATGTCCACCATTGTTCCTGTACCCAAGGAAGAGAAGTTAACTGAGCTAATGACTATTGTCACATAGCACTCACTTCAGCCATCATGAAGTGCTTTGAGAGGCTAGTTAAGGATCATATTACCTTCACCTTGTGTGGCAGCATCATGTTGTGGGGCTGCTTTGCTGCAGGAGGGACTGGTGCACTTCACAAAATAGATGGGATCATGAGGGAGGAAAATGACGTGGATATATTGAAGCAACATCTCAAGACATCAGTCAGGAAGTTAAAGCTTGGTCGCAAATGGGTCTTCAAAATGGACAATGACCCCAAGCATACCTCCAAAGTTGTGACCAAATAGCTTATGGACAACAAAGTCAAGGTTTTGGAGTGGCCATCACAAAGCCCTGACCTCAATCCTATAGAAAATTTGTGGGCAGAACTGAAAAAGCGTGTGCGAGCAAGGAGGCCTACAAACCTGACTCAGTTATACCAGCTCTGTCAGGGGGAATGGGCCAAAATTCATCCAACTTTATTGTGGGAAGCTTGTGGAAGGCTTCTCAAAACGTTTGACCAAGTTAAACAATTTAAAGGCAATGCTACCAAATACTAATTGAGTGTCTGTAAACTTCTGACCCACTGGGAATGTGATGAAATAAATAAAAGCTGAAATAAATCATTCTCTCTACTATTATTCTGACATTTCACATAATAAGTGGTGACCTAAGACCTAAGACAGGGAATTCTTACTAGGATTAAATGTCAGGAATTGTGAAAAACTGAGTTTAAATGTATTTGGCTAAGGTGTATGTAAACTTCCGACATCAACTGTATATCCCTTAAACAATGTAAACTATGCCTTGGTCCTATTATTGCTCACACTTTCTATTTGGCACAAAATTTATAAAACAATGTAACTGGGAATCAAAATGGTATGCCATACTCCAATATTTCCCAATACTGCCTAGTGATCTGGAGGGCAACCTTTTGCATCCCCGCAATTGTCCAAATGTGGAATCTGTACCCTTGCCGATATCATGGACAGTAATGGTTTTAGAACATTCCCAGATTTGAAAGAAGCATACACATTACCAGGCAAATTCTTTTTACTATATTTACAATTTAGGCCATCTATGCTGGCCTATGGAGTCCCTTGGGAAACTCAACTACCGAACCATCCAATGATGGAATTTAAAAATAAATGATCTGGGCTCCCGAAAGGACTGATTGCTATAATATATAAACAACTTTTGGAAAGCTCAAATTCTGAGCTAGCCATTAAAAAAATATGATCAACAGAGCTAAGTGAATCTGAAGAACACTTTAACTGGAACAGAATATAGAAAAATATGACCGTAATCCATACCATCAATTTATACATTTTCAATTTGTTCACAGACTGTATTTAACACCAAGGAAAAGTTTAATGATGAAATTGGCCCCAACTCCCAACTGTTCACTGTGTTCCCTAAATCAGGTAGGCACATTCCTTCATATGATGTGGAGGTGCCCTGCAGTTAATGCTTCTGGGACAAAGTTACTAAACCTATTTTGAAGCGCAAGAATCTTTAATATTCAATGCATTGCATCTACATACCATGGTACTTAACGATGATAGGTCCTTGAATCTCTCAATCAATCAGAGATGATTGATACTGGCAGGCAGCACTGCCGCAAAAATACGTAGGCTCTTAGATGGCAATCACCCCACTCTCTCTCCCATTTCGCCAGTGGATACAGTTACTATTAGAAGTTATGACATTGGAATTATTGAGAAAGAATGGTGCTACTCAAGGAACAATTGAGGACTGGGTAAATATACTTGACTCTGTAAAGAATAATCTCAGCTAAAGCCCAACACATACAAATAAACAAAGACCAACACACACATACAGTGCATTTGGAAAGTATTCAGACCCCTTGACTTTTTCCACTTTGTCACGTTACAGCCTTATTCTAAAATGTATTAAATCGTTTCCCCCCCTAATCAATCTACACACAATACCTCATAATGACAAAGCAAAATTAGGTTTTCAGAATTGTAACCATTTTTTAAATAAAAATGTAATACCATATTAACGTATATATTCAGACCCTTTACTCAGCGATTACAGCTTCGAGTCTTCTTGGGTATGACGCTGCAAGCTTGGCACACCTGGATTTGGGGAGTTTCTCCCATTCTTCTCTGCAGATCCTCTCAAGCTCTGTCAGGTTGGAAGGGGAGCGTCGCTGCACAGCAATTTACGGTCTCTCCAGAGATGTTCGATTGTGTTCAAGGACATTCAGAGACTTGTCCCGAAGCTACTCCTGCGTTGTCTTGGCTGTGTGTGCTTAGGGTCGTTGTCCTGTTGGAAGGTGAACTGTCGCCCCGGTCTGAGGTCCTGAGTGCTCTTGAGCAGGTTTTCATCAAGGATCTCTTTGTACTTTGCTCCGTTCATCTTTTCCTCAATCCTAACTAGTCTCCCAGTCCCAACCGCTGAAAAACATCCCCATAGCATGATGCTGCCACCACCATGCTTCACCGTAGGGATGGTGCCAGGTTTCTGGCCAAAGAGTTCAATCTTAGTTTCATCAGACCAAATAATCTTGTTTCTCATGGTCTGATTCCTTTTGGTGCCTTTTGGCAAACTCCAAGTGGGCTGTCATGTGCCTTTTACTGAGGAGTGACCATCGGGTTCTCGGTCACCTCCCTGACCAAGCCAACTCTAGGACGTCTTGGTGGTCCCAAACTTCTTCCATTTAAAAATTATGGAGGTCAATGTGTTCTTGGGAACCTTTAGTGCTGCAGAAATGTTTTGGTACCCTTCCCCAGATCTGTGCCTCGATATAATACTGTCTCGGAGCTCTACGGACAATTCCTTTGACCTCAAAGCTTGGTTTTTGCTCTGATATGCACTATCAACTGTGGGACCTTATATAGACAGGTGTGTGCCTTTCCAAATCTTGTCCAATCAAATTAATTTACCACAGGTGGATAGATATAAAAGTATGTGGACATCCCTTTAAATTAGTAGATTTGGCTATTTCAGCCACAGTGGTTTATGACAGGTGTATAAAATCAAGCACACAGTCACGCAATCTCAATTGACAAACATTGGCAGTAGAATGAACATTCAATTCTCTGGCAACAGCTCTGGTGGACATTCCTGCAGTCAGCATGCCAATTGCACGATCCTTCAAAACTTGAGACATCTGTGGCATTGTGTTGTGTTACAAAACTGCACATTTTAGAGGGGCCTTTTATTGTCTCCAGCACAAGGTGCACCTGTGTAATGATCATGCTGCTTATTCATATTCCACACTTGTCAAGTGGATGGATTATGTTCGCAAAGGATACATTTTGTGCACAACATTTTTGATAAATAAGCTTTTTGTGCGTATGGAAGATTTCTGTGATCTTTTATTTCAGCTCATGAAACACTTTATATGTTGCATTCTATTTTTGTTCAATGTATATTAAATGTAGAGTAGTGTAATACTTGCCTGACAACTTTGCATTACACTTTAAATATCTCAAATATGGAATAATTACAGTATTGTCCCCATTCTTCAAACCAAGAAATGCCCTTGATTTGGCATGTACACACATACTGTACTTGCAAAACAATCACTGAATGTCAAGTATTTTGGAAGTACAGTATGTTGACAGTAGTCTATAGATTGAATGCTGTGCAATCATAAGCATCTTGTGTATACTGGAAACTGGGAAGAGGAAGTAAAGATTGGACCCCTGGTACACAGTGTTTGCCTACAGTAACAGACGAGCTGCTCATCTCAGGGCCTTATCTTAAACAAGGAATGTGTATGGCTCTAAATGTTGGTATGGAATGGGCACGTTTGTATGACCACAGTTACATCAATTGAGAGTTGTCTGATAAGCTAATGAGACAGCTCTTCATTTCACTCTTACCGAACATAATATCAAAATGTATTACTCCAAACAGAGCTGTTCAGGGGTAATAATCTACAGATACCGGTTTGGGCCTGAGGCCATACAAACCATATACATATACAGTACGCTATATAGGAAGAAAATATGTTTCCTGCCCATTGAACTGATATTATCTGAACAAGGGAAAACGGGGAGAAATGAGAATGCCCATTCATCCCTCTATTGGAACCCAGCCTTTACTGTACCTTCATTATCACTGTACACCTCCTTCTCTCCCACTTGTCTCCTGGATTCCCAGAACGCTCCTTGGAGTAACCTTCAACCACAATGACACACACACATACACACTCAGTGCTACAACCTAGTAGGGCCTTCTATTTTGATATAAAATAATTGAGGACAGCTTCACATCCAGAGTTCATGGACCTCTTAAAGTATAAGACCATTATCCACCCAACACAAGACAAAGATGTTTGAGAGTGTCACGGCTTCCACCGAAGTCAGCTCCTCTCCTTGTTCGGGCGGCGTTCGGCGGTCGACGTCACCGGCCTTCTAGCCATCGCCGCCCCATTTTTCATTGTTCCATTTGTTTTGTCTTGTTCCCTGCACACCTGGTTTACATTCCCTAATCACACTGCATATATATATATTCCTCTCTTCCCCCCATGTCCTTGTGTGGAATTGTTTTTGTTACATGTTCAGTGTGCCGCGCCAGGCTCGTTATTTCCCCCCATGGGTATTCTTGTGTAACCCATAGGAGGTTGGATTATTACGTTTGTTTTGTGACGCTGTTTTGCGCATTTCTCTTCTGCTTTTTGGCTGGAGGTTTGACGCTGTTGCGTCCGTTTGTTGTGCTTCCGCCCAAATAAAGAGTGCGCCTGATCACAACTCTCTGCTCTCCTGCACCTGACTTCAACACCAGTAGCACATACGCTGACAGAGAGAGCAAACATTTTGACCAATTAACAACCATTTTTCAGTAGGATAAAAGTCAGCAGGACATAACAACAATTACTGGAAAACTGAGGATTACAAGCTTATGGTTAATATTCTGGTTGCACTGCATAACCACATGTCCCTGAATTAGAATCAATAACCCTCACACAAAGAGCCCCATTTCATTTAAACAGTGAATCATGTTCTCTCAGCCACCATGTGAACTGACAAAGCCTCTGCTTTGTTCACGTAGACAGAATGTTGATTTACCGGTAAGTACAAAATCCAATTTTTATTCAAAGATTCTTGTGTGACATGCATGTTACAGAAATCAGAGAACATCGGAAAGAAAACAATTATCTTAGTTCAAACATCTCTACCGAGGGTGCGTACAGCTAAGACTAACCTTAATGTTAATTCAAAGATGGCTCGCTTTCCCTTTGCCTTGAGATTCAGGTGGTCATACTTAAAAATCCGCCTCGAGGCAAACATTCACCGAATGTTATTGAAGCCTCTACAATAACACACAACATACCTGCTTTACGAGAAGTGGATTTTCTAGAGTTTTTGGACTTGCCCGTGGCTCCTCTAAATTATGTTTGGTCAGATCAGTTTTTAACTCATTGATCATTCAGTCCTTTATGTTAATCTGAGTGATCTCCAAGAGATGGATAGAAAGAGATATAGAAATATGGATCGAAAGGGCTGTCAAGAGTTTTACAGTGACTCTTGGATACCAGATAACAGCCAACATCCCACGTATCATCTAGAGTAGACTGTTAAGGTATATCTTGAGTAAACACACAACCAAAAGACAACACGGAATGGAGCACTATAAACGACATGGTTGCTAACAAAGGTCTGATGTATCGACTGGGTGAAAGATCTCAAGAGCAACACACACAACTACTTCAGTTGCATCTGCTGGAACGTCAAGTGGCACAAATGTTATTTGTGACCAGGGGCCGTATATATCAAGCGTGTCAAGAGTGCTAATTTAGGATAAGATTAGACTTTTAGATTACAATGAATAAGGTCACACAGACAGCATGGGGGGGGGGGGCTGATCCTAGATCAACCCTCCTACTCTGAGACGCTTTATACATACAGCCCCAGGTGCTGTCCTGTGGCCTATTGTAGATCTAGTCCTCTCACAACCAACTCATGTGGTCCAAGTATTATGTACTATACATCCCTATGTTTTCATAGTTTTATGACATTATTGGTTTTGATAACAGTGTAATTCCAAAGCATGGCAGAGCTCCATAGGGGAGAACGCTTAGGGAGTGGACGATAATGCTTTAGAGATTTCCCTCTTACCCAACCCTGTCTATCCCACCACTGGCACCAGGTGCATTAGATGGCTTATTTCTGCTCGGCGCAATAAAACAGATGGAACAAGTGAAGGCAAACAAAATATTTATTTATTGACTGAAGCCAAGAAATGAACGGTGAACTGTCTCAGAGAAACTGAGGCTTACTCTTGGCTAATGCATTTTTGGGATCTGTTTGTAATTGTACAGCCTTAGGAATAACTATGTTATTAGATGACATTGTGTTGATGTTTTCTTTTAATAAAACAATTTTAATATCCTTAAATTTGAAGGAATGTCATGAGGGACTGAAGTGGCTCATGTAATAACTAAGTTAGGCAGTCCATAGACGACACAATTGAAGGCTGATGGTGAAGTGGTCAATCTTGGTTGAGCATCATGTGCATTCCCATCTCTATTTACCGAATCCTCATGGCATATGGCATCTGTAGAGACAAGAGAGAGGGAGTATGAGAGAGAGAGAGAGATGACTCATGAGGACTAAAAGGGAGTGAGAGTGACAGGTAGCACACGTAATGTGCTCCGTCTTTTAAATCCTAATAACTGACAGAGTATTCAGTTTTAGGAACATTTTAATTCTAGGAATTGTGTCATGAATGGGATAAGCAACAAAAAAAAATCACATTTTGCTTGGTGGCAAGACTAATTGACATCTGAATACATGCACTTAACCCTTTACACTCGTACCCGTATACAGGTTTAAAATGGCCGATTTTGGGCACTAATAAGCACCTACATGGAACGCAGTGGCTGTACAGTAACATGCTATACATGATGTAGAGTGCAGGTTCTCCGGTTCACAGTGCTGTATGAGTTTTGACTGAAAGCAGTACTGAACTTGAGCATCATGTGACAAAAAGTTGCCCTCGTCTATCCCGGTTAATTGGGCAACTTGTGTAAATGTTTTGTTATCTGACTTGGGGAAATGCTGTGAATGAAGATGACTCGGTGTATTCTGAAAGATGAGACGTTGAGGATTATAATAAATACTGCTTTGATGCCATAAAAGCAAGCCAAACACCCGTGAGTCCAAATGTGCACTTCACATTTCCAAACTCATGTCATATACAGTGTCAATGTTCATGATCACTATGTTTGATGTACAGTTACAAGATTACACGGCGTCATACCCTGGGTTGTTCTGAACATGAGCCAGTTTGTTGATTGTGAAGAAAATCCACAGCGTCATACGCACCTGAATATACTCATGACTCTATTTTAATTGCCTTGTGAAAGCCTAACACTGTAAAATTAGATTTGATATAGTCATATTAGCAATAGAACAAGCTTTCAAGTCATGCCGACCTGACCCAGATTGTGATTTATAATTGACCGTTTTTTGGATTGTGTAAACAACAACAGTAAGTGTCTGATGGCAGGGAAGCAGGGTTGTGTTCCAAATTAAACGACTACAAGTATGCTTGCTCTAGTTCCTCAACGGCAGTTACGAAAGCTAAAAAAAAGTACCTTATAGTTGAAATTGCTTAGGAACTGTGCACACTTTGGAGGTGTATTGCCACTTGGGGACACCAGTTAGATGTCTCACTCAAACCCTTGTAATTTGTATTGCACCTACCCCACATTTTCCAGGAATATTCTTATTTTGTTACTGAATGTATCCAGAACATTTTCAGATTTCGTTATCAACAAATACGGCAAAAAAAGTACAGCAAAAAGTCAAATGCACATAAAATCAACAGTGTAAGGTTTGGATTCAGTCTTGTGTCAGGTGAACTGTTGTGTCCTCACCTTTGGTCTAATAATTTCCCCATTATCTCCAAACTGTTCCCGTTCAATTGCCACATGCCCTTCATATTTATTCTGTAAGAAACATTTCAATTTAGCCCTATCCATATAGGCCATTTCCCGCTAGTGTAAAGGATTAAAGGCTCACTTGATCAATGGCATTATTCCTGCATAGTGCCACCAACAAAAACGTAAACAACGGCGCAAATGCATCCCATGGGATTTTTGTAACGCAAAAAGCACTCAACATTCTTCCAAATGGGTATATTTAACTACATATCAATTTCAACATATTTGCTCACTGCCTTCACAGAATACTACCAGATATGATTGAATATGGCCCAGCCCCAGAGTTGTAGTGATGGTATACAGTATATAGCCTACCATCTGATCCTGCAGTGTTTGTGTCTTTCTCTGTCCTCTGGACTTCTCCCTTCCTCAGTGCATGGACAGTCTGGCCAGAGGTCAGGCCCACCCTCAGGAGATCTACAACACATGAAAACACACAGTACACAACACATAATACGGCTATTCTTAGACTTCATATCACACCTTAAACTAAAGCCGTCATGTCCCAGTTTAGGTTTATATGAAACTGTGTTTAATTTACATACAGTAATGTGCATCAGTAACAGTGTATTGAACTCACTCTCCATGACGGAGTCCATGTTATTTATGTTCCTCTGGGGGCTGCTGTGCCACTGGTTGAGCAGAACACAACGGACGCCACTCAGAGTGAGTAGCAGGACTGTCTCCAGGGGCCTCTCCAGGGCCAGGTGCCCATCACTATAGGAGAGCGAGAAAGCGAGAGAGATAGAGAGCGTGAAAGAGAGAGAAAAAGAGATGGATAGAAAGAGAGAGAAATAGAGATAAAGGGGAGCGAGAGAGGGGGAGATAGAGAATATATAGATAAGAGGTAGAAAGAAGGATAGAAAGAGAGACGGAGACACATGAGGTCTAAAAAGGAACTGTCCAGCGTCTTCTCATAACCATCCTGAGACTAGGCATCAAACAGCTGTGAAGGAGGGGATGCAACTTAATACACTTCATTGTATAAAGTCATAGGAAGCACATGCGATGCTTTACCTCTTTTGCACATCTAGCTTGGATTGCCGTAGCATGCTGGCGCTGTTCTGGACGAGGTCGAAAAGGACAGCCATCTGGCACTCTGAGGAGAAATAACAACACATTATCATCATCTGATCATGGGTCGTTCCACAAATAGTGATTTTTGTGTCCCTTTGATATTTTATGTAAAAATGGTGCACCAATATTGCATTTTAAAAACCTGTTATATTAAATGAAGTACCCCTAACATAAACCACAACCTCAATTCAATAAACTCAGATTTTTTATATGAATAAAGACTTGCTAAAGTGCATGTTTTTCCGACTTCTAGGAAGATTTCAACCCACTTAACTCCAAAATTCGGAAGATTATTATTTATTTCACATTATTAGTGATTAATTTACATTCTTCCCTTATTTGAAGTTAAACCCTGTTTCTACTGAACTCTCATTTTAATATTGTCAAACTATTCCTTTAAGTTATATTTTCAAAAGATAATGTAAATCATAGTGTAAAAGCATGTCAGCTGGTTTTACTCTTTTTGACCTTTTTCTGGTGTTTTGTGGTGGAACACTGAACGGGTCGAGCGTAACACATCAACCCTGTTACGCATTGATAGATAGGCTATTTTAACTTCATATATGTTTTTTTACTTACATTCAATTTAAGTAATTCATTCCATTCCCCGTCACAAGGGGAGTTATGGCTGATTTAAGACGAAATCGTCAGCCTTATTGTCACGCCCTGACCATAGTTTGCTTTGTATGTTTATATGTTTTGGTTGGTCAGGGTGTGATCTGAGTGGGCATTCTATGTTGTATGTCTAGTTTGTCTGTTTCTGTGTTTGGCCTGATATGGTTCTCAGTCAGAGGCAGGTGTTAGTCGTTGTCTCTGATTGGGAACCATATTTAGGTAGTGTAACGGCAGTCTAGCTCTTCCTCCTCCTCGGACGAGGAGAGGCGAGAAGGATCAGAGGACCAGCGTGGTAATTAGACATAATGAATTTAATTAAACAAAACAAGACACTATACAAACTGACAAAACCCACTAACCGTCACAGTCCCGTGTAGCACCAACACTGACACAGGAACACATAAGAACTATGGTCAGGACGTGACAGTACCCCCCCCCCCCTGAGGTGCGGACTCCGAACGCACCTCTAAAACTCAAGGGGAGGGTCTGGGTGGGCATCTGTCCACGGTGGCGGCTCCGGCGGTGGACGAGGACACCACTCCACCACTGTCTTTGTCCCCCTCCTTAGCGTCCTTTGAGTGGCGACCCTCGCCCCTGACCTTGGCCTAGGAATCCTCCCCACGGCCCCCACATGATTTAGGAGGTAGCTCAGGACAGAGAGGTAGCTCAGGACAGAGAGGTAGCTCAGGACAGAGAGGTAGCTCAGGACAGAGACGTAGCTCAGGACAGAGACGTAGCTCAGGACAGAGAGGCAGCTCAGGACAGAGAGGCAGCTCCCGACTGAATGGCAGCTCCCGACTGAATGGCAGCTCCCGACTGAGTGGCAGCTCCCGACTGAGTGGCAGCTCCCGACTGAGTGGCAGCTCCCGACTGAGTGGCAGCTCCCGACTGAGTGGCAGCTCCCGACTGAGTGGCAGCTCCCGACTGAGTGGCAGCTCCCGACTGAGTGGCAGCTCCCGACTGAGTGGCAGCTCCCGACTGAGTGGCAGCTCCCGACTGAGTGGCAGCTCCGGACTGGAGGGCGGCTCCGGACTGGAGGGCGGCTCCGGACTGGAGGGCGGCTCATGACTGGAGGGCGGCTCATGACTGGAGGGCGGCTCATGACTGGAGGGCGGCTCATGACTGGAGGGCGGCTCATGACTGGAGGGCGGCTCATGACTGGAGGGCGGCTCATGACTGGAGGGCGGCTCATGACTGGAGGGCGGCTCATGACTGGAGGGCGGCTCATGACTGGAGGGCGGCTCATGACTGGAGGGCGGCTCCTGACTGGAGGGCGGCTCCTGACTGGAGGGCGGCTCCTGACTGTCTGGCGGCTCTGGCAGCTCCTGACTGTCTGGCGGCTCTGGCAGCTCCTGACTGTCTGGCGGCTCTGGCAGCTCCTGACTGTCTGGCGGCTCTGGCAGCTCCTGACTGGCTGGCGGCTCTGGCAGCTCCTGACTGGCTGGCGGCTCTGGCAGCTCCTGACTGACGGACGGCTCTAGCGGCTCCTGACTGGCGGACGGCTCTAATGGCTCGGGACAGACGGGCGGCTCTGAAGGCTCGTGGCGGATGGCTCAGATGGCGCTGGGCAGACGGATGGCTCAGATGGCGCTGGGCAGACGGATGGCTCAGATGGCGCTGGGCAGACGGATGGCTCAGATGGCGCTGGGCAGACGGATGGCTCAGATGGCGCTGGGCAGACGGATGGCTCAGATGGCGCTGGGCAGACGGATGGCTCAGATGGCGCTGGGCAGACGGATGGCTCAGACGGCGCTGGGCAGACGGATGGCTCAGACGGCGCTGGGCAGGCAGGCAGCTCAGACGGCGCTGGGCAGGCAGGCAGCTCAGACGGCGCTGGGCAGGCAGGCAGCTCAGACGGCGCTGGGCAGGCAGGCAGCTCAGACGGCGCTGGGCAGGCAGGCAGCTCAGACGGCGCTGGGCAGGCAGGCAGCTCAGACGGCGCTGGGCAGACGAGCAGTGCAGGCAGCTCAGACGGCGCTGGGCAGACGAGCAGTGCAGGCGGCGTTGAGCAGACGAGCAGTGCAGGCAGTTCAGACGGCGCTGGGCAGGCAGGCAGCTCAGACGGCGCTGGACAGACGAGCAGTGCAGGGCAGACGGCCGACTCTGACCTGCTGAGGCGCACAGTAGGCCTGGTGCGTGGTGCCGGAACTGGTGGTACCGGACTGGAGACACGTACCTCAAGGCTAGTGCGGGGAGCAGGAACAGGGCACACTGGACTCTCAAAGCGCACTATAGGCCTGGTGCGTGGTACCGGAACTGGAGGCACTGGGCTGGAGACACGCACCACAGGGAGAGTGCGTGGAGGAGGAACAGGGCTCTGGAGACGCACTGGAAGCCTGGTGCGTGGTGTAGGCACTGGTGGTACTGGACTGGGGCGGGAAGGTGGCGCCGGATATACCGGACCGTGAAGGAGTACACGAGCTCGTGAGCACCGAGCCTGCCCAACCTAACCTGGTTGAATGGTCCCCGTAGCCCTGCCAGTGCGGCGAGGTGGAATAGCCCGCACTGGGCTGTGCTGGTGGACCGGGGACACCATTTGTAAGGCTGGTGCCATGTACACCGGCCCGAGGAGACGTACTGGAGGCCAGATATGTTGAGCCGGCTTCATGGCACTTGGCTCAATGCTCACTCTAGCCCGGCTAGTGCGGGGAGGTGGAATAACCCGCACCGGGCTAAGCACACGTAGAGGAGACTCCGTGCGCTCTTCCGCACAACACGGTGTCTGCACGTACTCTCGCTCTCCACAGTAAGCCCGGGAAGTTGGCGCAGGTCTCCTACCTGACTTCGCCACACTCCCCTTTATCCCCCCCCCCCCCCCCCCCAATAAATGTTTGGGTGAGCCTCTCGGGCTTCCAGCCGCTCTGCCTTGCTAGTGCCTCATAATGCCGCCTCTCCGCTTTTGATGCCTCCAGCTCCGCTTTGGGGCGGCGACACTCCTCTGGCTCTGCCCAGGGTCCTTCTCCGTCTAGAATCTCCTCCCATGTCCATTCCTCGTTGTACCACTGCTGCTGTCGCTGCTGCCCGTTTCCACGCTGCTTGGTCCGGGTTTGATGGGTGGTTCTGTAACGGCAGTCTAGCTCTTCCTCCTCCTCGGACGAGGAGAGGCGAGAAGGACCAGAGTTCGTATGTGTTTTGCTTGTTTAGTGTTGGTCAGGACGTGAGCTGGGTGGGAATTCTATGTTGTGTGTCTAGTTCGTCTGTTTCTGTGTTCAGCCTAATATGGTTCTCAATCAGAGACAGCTGTCAATCGTTGTCCCTGATTGAGAATCATATAAAGGTGGCTTGTTTTGTGTTGGGGATTGTGGGTGGTTGTTTCCTGTCTCTGTGTTTGGGTTCTGCACCAGATAGGACTGTCTCGGCTTTCACGTTTGTTATTTTGTTATTTGTTAATGTTCATCGTTTATTGTTTAATTAAACATGTTGAACACTAACTGCGCTGCATTTTGGTCCTCTCCTTCATCCCAGGAAGAAAGCCGTTACAGGTAGCCTGTTTTGTCATTGTGGGTGTGGGTGATTGTCTATGTGTAGTGTTTTGTGTTCAGCACTATTTTCTATATAGCGTCACGTTCGTTTTGTTGTTTGGTTAAGTGTTCTTCATTATAATAAATAGAAGATGTATTTATATCACGCTGCGCCTTGTGATCGTCGATCGTGACACTTATGTCAATCCTGTTACTTTAAATGGCACTTCATTCTTAATTTAATCCTTTTGAGATGTGAAAACATGCTTTTTATCAAATGAAATGTGATTGGTCACATACACATATTTAGCAGATTGCGGGTGTAGCGAAATTCTTGACTATGTGCTCTTTATGACAACATTTTGAAATTAGGTGAAATAAATAGTTTTTTGGGACCAAATTACACTACCCAAAAGGCACTCTATGGGTGGAATGATACACTACTGTTCAAAAGTTTGGGGTCACTTAGAAAAGTCCTTATTTTTTTAAAGAAAAGCAGTTTTTTTGTCCATTAAAATAACATCAAACACCAGTCTCAACATCAACAGTGAAGAGGCGACTTTGGGATGCTGGCCTTCTAGGCAGAGTTGCAAAAAAAAAGCCATATCTCAGACTGGCCAATTAAAAGAAAAGATTAAGATGGACAAAAGAACACAGACACTGGACAGAGGAACTCGACTCCGGCTCTTCACTGTTGACGTTGAGACTGGTGTTTTGAGGGTACTATTTAATGAAGCTGCCAGTTGAGGACTTGTGAGGCGTCTGTTTCTCAAACTAGACACTCTAATGTACTTGTCCTCTTGCTCAGTTGTGCACCGGGGCCTCCCAGTCCTATTTCTATTCTGGTTAGAGCCAGTTTGCGCAGTTCTGTGAAGGGAGTAGCAAACAGCGTTGTACAAGATCTTCAGTTTCTTGGCAATTTCTCACATGGAATAGCCTTCATTTCTCAGAACAAGAATAGACTGACGAGTTTCAGAAGAAAGGTCTTTTTTTCTGGCCATTTTGAGCCTGTAATCAAACCCACAAATGCTGATGCTCCAAATACTCAACTAGTATAAAGAAGGCCAGTTTTATTGCTTCTTTAATCAGAACAACAGTTTTCAGCTGTGCTAACATAATTGCAAAAGGGTTTTCTAATGATCAATTAGCCTTTTAAAATGATAAACTTGGATTAACTAACGCAACGTGCCATTGGAACACAAGAGTGATGGTTGCTGATAATGGGTTAGAAGTGCCAAAGCCCAGCCTGTCTGTGATAGTGGATGGTATTGTGAGGCCCAGGGTGATGTGTAAGGTCATCCTGACTTCCTCTGTCAATCAGATCAAATACACCCAGTGTCATCCACACCCAAAACGTCCTTTGTTTTGGAGGAAGTAAAAAAAAAAAATCAAGCAAGGCCAAGAGCCATGCCTGTGAAAAGGGTTTGATTGTTATGAAAAGGGTTTGAAAGGTGTGAAAAGTGAGTAGGCTTTTTGGGGTGTGTGATCAGTTATTTAAGGAAGATTAGTGAAAAAGTATCGTAATAAAGGAATCAAGAAAGCAGCCACTGAGGAAAGAGTGGAGTCTCTGTCTCCAAAATACCAAAGGCCTGCAATATGAACATGATGAGAATCAACCCCCCGCACCCACCAAAAGAACATTTGTTACTTCTATGAAGAGTGCCTTGTTCCTCCTTTCTTTTTGATGACCAATTTACCCCTTTTACCAAAGAGCACCTACCAAAGAGCACCTTGCCTTGTTCCTCCTTTCTTTTTGATGACCAATTTACCCCTTTTACCAAAGAGCACCTACCAAAGAGCACCTTGCCTTGTTCCTCCTTTCTTTTTGATGACCAATTTACCCCTTTTACCAAAGAGCACCTACCAAAGAGCACCTTGCCTTGTTCCTCCTTTCTTTTGATGACCAATTTACCCCTTTTACCAAAGAGCACCTACCAAAGAGCACCTTGCCTTGTTCCTCCTTTCTTTTTGATGACCAATTTACCCCTTTTACCAAAGAGCACCTACCAAAGAGCACCTTGCCTTGTTCCTCCTTTCTTTTTGATGACCAATTTACCCCTTTTACCCAAGAGCACCTTCTGTCTACCAAAATCTACTTTTGTGTACCTTAGCAGCACTTCTCTTCCTCGTTGTTTTATACAGGCTGCTTTATGCTCTATTTAGACACCGGTATTTAGTTTCACATAATGCAAATGAGAAGAAAAAACATGGCTATTCTTTTTACAACATACTGTAAGTTCGACAAAAACATGTTATTATTTTTTGTCAATGAATGTGTTAGTCAAGTGTCTATTTCCATCTACTTCGTAGTACTACAGCACCACGACCTCAAAACAGATTTTTGAGTGGCAATTGGTGTAATCAATGTTTATAGACAAGGCCCCTAGTCAATATCAATTGCGGAGGTGTTTGTCAATGGATCTGCCAAAGTGTGACACACCCGGGTTAGGCCACAGGTGGGGCACTGTCAGCTCCAGACTCTGATCTGCTGGATTGGGAACGCCAGTGTTCCTGTCCAGGGAACAGTTCAATGTGAGATTAACGTTAATTGACAGCTTGCTCTCTAGTGCCTATAATAACTACTTCAACTCCGGGCGACAGATTCAGAACACTACATCTGATGAACATCTCCAATGCACACATTAAACCTACATCAAACAATTACGAGGCCTATATCATGTTAATAAATCATCTAAGCCTAGTGATTATCCCTAATCCATTCATTGTGAATCCCTGTATAATTTCTACAAGTGCTTGGTGAAACTAGGAAAATGTAACACCAAAGGGCCTATAATGAAATCTAATTGATGTTACATTGCTGTCTTTCTAAATATAACCACTAGGGGAATTAAAGATTGTGCTGTGCGTTTAAAGAGCTTAAGTCTACTGCTCCATTTACGTACATAAGCTACACACAGTACTATTTAAAATGTATATCTGGGTTTTTGTTTCTCCATCACTGACTTTGGAAAATCCTTCATTTGATCAAATAAATCATATTATCATCACATAATATCCAAAGCCCCTCAGATCTTTGACATAACGTGACATTTTAATATAATTCTTTACAAATATTCCCCGTCATAACGGAAGAGTTATGTTCTGTGTTCTGAACTTATAGCCTAA
Source organism: Salvelinus fontinalis (assembly GCF_029448725.1). Taxonomy (NCBI): domain Eukaryota; kingdom Metazoa; phylum Chordata; class Actinopteri; order Salmoniformes; family Salmonidae; genus Salvelinus; species Salvelinus fontinalis. The sequence continues at coordinate 31,628,970 of NC_074665.1, forward strand.
TGCCTTTGAATACCAGTCTTTTGAGTTGGAGTTGAATGAGTTGGAGTTGAATGATGTTGTTTTCTACTAAGTTTCCTTAAAAAAAAAATTACATTCCAGTGGAATAGTAGATGGCAGACAACAAATCTCTGACACACAGGGTGCATCCTAAATGACACCGTATTCCCTGAAGGTAGTGCTCTACTTTTAACAAGAGGCCCTGGTCAAAAGTAGTGCACTACATAGGGAATAGGGTGCCATTTGGGATGCCTTTTCAGACGAATGGGTCACTTCAAAAGGTATGTTGTGCTAATTCTGCAGTGATGGCATATATACAACAGCAGCTTACTGGCAGGGAGGCATAGTTGGAATGTGGCAGGTTCTGGTTATTTATTTGTGTTCTGGTATTTGAGCTTTGGCTTTGGTTAAGGGCATGCTTGTTTTCTGATCAAAAAATTGAAACGGTCGGTATTCGATGGAAAAAGCTGATACTACAAAATAAAAATCTACCTCAAAATCGTCCAACATCTTCACAAGAAGGTTCTTGAAACTCAGATCAAACAAACTCAAACCACAAAAAAAAGTAGGTAGATATTGGATAGAGTACCAGAAAGGTTGAGGGCAGCCAGCTTGGATGGTGGGATGTTAGCGAGAAAGCGCTCCATTCCATGGAAGATGAAAGCACTGCAGTTTGTCAGCAGCTGCTCCAGCTCTGCGAGACTGACACACACACATCAGTGTTAGTGGCTTAAGAGTGCAGCATGCCGTGAAAAAACATCACGTAAAACACATCTGCCATCAGATTGGTATGCCAGCGGACAGGAATACATGACATACATAAGTGACTCTACTGGAGCACTTGTGTCCTTACTGCTAATGAGTGTGTTGAGTGAAAGTGACTTCTGACCTGGGAGTGTGTTCACTTCCCAAAAAGCCCTCCCACAGTGGGGTGAACTGCTGGCTGTATGCCTCCAAAGTCCTCTTCATCCTCTCTGTCAGGCTGCTGCCTTCTGAAACATACACCCCCCCCCGCAACGTACACACACGCACACGACACACACACACAGAATAAATAACAGTTCCAGCTACTTCACAATGTATTATCATTGGATGAGGTACATTACTGTAGGACCACCCAATCTATAGTAGAAGCTGGATTGCATAATCTAAATCTAAGCTGCACCTAAAAATTGCACTGACAAAATGTACAGTGTGAAGGGAGTTTGGGGACCCGATGGCGGAGGGAGGAGGACACGTCAAGGCCAGTCAATAGTCCATTGGATTTTGGCAAACAGCACATTAATCATTGCAAAATTCTCCTTGCTGAGAAGGAGTCTTAGCTCTAAACACAGAGGCTGTGTCCGAATACCCATACTAGCGTACTACATACTGTACTTAAACCGCATACTATGTATGCATCGTTGCATAGTATTTAGCACGCACTGTACTGTTTATTAAAAAGTATGCAGTATGCCATGGCCGCAACGCAGGCAGTGTGTGGGTGGATTTTTCCAAATTTAACAGGCATGCACCACATGAACCAGTCTGATAATAGCTCATTTTAATTTGATTAATTGCTCAAAACTCTGAATAGAATAGGAATGGAGTAATAGGCCTACTGAGGCTGGTTATAGGAACACTATCACATTCAACTTATACCATAGTAGACCATATAGCCCATCTATCCTATTTAAAAAGGACTGAAGACAGAAATGTATAATCTGGTTCCATTTCAACATATTTATTAGTGAAACCTAAGTGCTGTAACATATATACATTAAATCAAATAGCCTAGTACACACACCAAAACCTTTCAAATTATCAAATCAAAAGGCTATTGCACAGAACAATTTGGACAGTTGGGTGCATTGCAAATTCAGAACCGTTGGAGAGCAACGTAATAAACTAAGTGACTGCTAAGGCTTGATCCATAAAATGTAATAATTCAATAGGTAACCTAGCCTACAAACTATAACAATCCATATGTTCAAATCATAAGGCCTGACTAACATGACATCAATAACGTAGCCACATCCCGAGTCCCCTGTGTCGACACGTTCAGAAATCAAAAGATGGTTTAATATTTAGTTTAAAAGCTCTGACGAAGGCCAAGAGAACAAGAAACACTTTTCAATGAGAAAGCAGAAATCCATCTTCCTAATTAACCTCTACGGGATCGGTGCCACCACCCCCCCCCCCCTCGCGGGACGGTGGAGCTAACGTAGGTGTTGATTAGCATGAGGTTGTAAGTAACAAAAAAAATCCTCAGGACACAGACATATCTGATATGGGCAGAAAACTTACATTCTTGTTAATCTAACTGCACTGTCCAATTTACAGTAGTAATTACAGTGAAATAATACCATGCTATTGTTTGAGGAGAGTGCACAATTATGAATTTGAAAATGTATTAATAAACCAATTAGACATATTTGGCCAGCCTTGATACAACATTTTCAACAGATATGGAATGGTTCATTGGATCAGTCTTAAACTTGCACATACACTGAAGCCAGCTAGTGGCCAAAATCTAAATTGCGCCTGGGCTGGAATAATACATTTTGGCCTAACTCTTGCATTTCAAAGACGATGGTACAAAAAGAAAAACACGCTTTTTCTTTGTATTATCTTTTACCAGATCTAATGTGTTATATACTCCTACATGCATTTCACATTTCCACAAACTTCAAAGTGTTTCCTTTCAAATGGTATCAAGAATATGCATATCCTTGTTTCAGGTCCTGAGCTATCGATTTGGGTATGTCATTTTAGGCGAAAATTGAAAAAAGGGGTCGGATCCTTTGCTTCTAATGCATTTTGGAAAAGTGTGCATCGAATTCTACTAGATCAGGGGTGTCAAACTCATTCCACGGAGGGCCTTGTGTCTGCAGGTTTTTGGTCTTTCCTTTCAATAAAGCCCTAGACAACCAGGTGTGGGGAGTTCCTGACTAATTAGTGATGTTAATTCATCAATCAAGTACAAGGGTGGAGCGAAAACCCGCAGACACTCGGCCCTCCGTGGAATGAGTTTGACACCTGTGTACTAGATGAAAATCAGAAATTAGTACAACATCCTGGCATTTAAACCATACTCGATTTTTTGAAAATGTACATACTATAAAGAGTTCTATAGTTGCATACTAAGAATGCGAAATGCACGATTGCGTGGTTTTGTGTTATTGTTTAATTTTAGTAGTACATCCCCATATCCATATCTGATTATCAGCTGTTGTAAAAGCCGAAATGAGAATGACATCCAGGCATTTAAAGCATACTAGATTTTCATAATTTCACATACTATAAAACGTTCTTATTTCGCATCCTCAAACAGCCTACTATCTACGATGCAAGTATGGGTATTTGGACTGGTTAGTATGGGTATTTGGACACAGTAGGCCGTTTGATTATGCAAAAAAATTACCTTTTATAGTATGTGAAATTTTGAAAATCAAGTATACTTTAAATGCCCGGATGTCATAATCATTTTGGCTCTTCATCTAGTAGAATTCGCTTCACAGAACTGACTAGTTTTTTCACACTCAAGTGTGTTCGACACCAGCTGATAATCAAAATAGTGGACGTGTTCTACAAAAATGTATGAACGTCCGGGGAAAAGCGCGATTGCGCATTCAATGAGGCCATCTCAATAAAGATGAGTAGTATATTGATATTTGTTGCTTACTGCATAGGATTTTACTAAACAGTACGTTCTATATAGTATTTGGTATGATTAGTACACAGCATGCGGTTTAAGTAAGTAGCAGGCAAGACAGATTCCGTAAAACGGCCACTCACATACTACACCCGCGCGTAGGGACATCAACATAAAAGTCTGCTAACGGCTAAAAACTCTGACCATTACAACCACGTCTATTTGGCGCTGGCAACATTTTCATGCTTATTAAAACAAAATATCAAATCAATAAATGGGATTGGAAAACAGTGCTATCTTAAATCAATTACTTTTTGGGGGCATATTCTACACTAGATTGGAGGCACCTCTTTATGGTATTCTTGGATGTTTCGTTCAGGAGAGCCATGCCCCTAGGTGCCTACTGCAACAAAACCCATCATAGCACAGCTTACAAAGATATCAGTCGAGATCAGGGTCTATACTCATAAAGTGTCTCAGAGTAGAAGTGCTGATAGGATCAGGTACCCTCTGTCCATATAATCTTATACATTATGATATAAAGTCAAATCTGATCCTAGACACTTTATGAATATGGGCCGGGGCTGTCAGAACAACATAGCTTATCGTCTGGGGCCGTATCGTGATCAACGATTCTCTTAGGAAATTATTAGCAAAATCAGAAACATCATAATGACAACTGAGATCATGCTTACTTACCATATTCCTCTTCGTTGTAAGGGTCTATGATATCTTAGATGAGGTGTATTAAGGATAATTCTCTCCACATTATGTCACTGGTCTGGCATTACAAACAATCTTATTTCCCAAATCAAATTTCATAAAGCCATTTCTACATAAGCAGTTGTCACAAAGTGCTTTACAGATGCCCAGGGTTAAACCCCAAAGAGCAAGCAATGCATAGGTAGAAGCACAGTGGCGAGGAAAAACTCTAGAAAGCAGGGACATAGGAAAAAACCTAGAGAGGAACCAGGCACTGAGGGGTGGCCAGTCCTCTTCTGGCTGTACCGGGAAGATATTTAAGAAATACCTATCTAGGAAATTCCTAGAAATATAGATTATCTCACCACTGAAAATCAGTGAAATACTTATTGGAGGTGTTAAAGGTCATTATTAAAGTCAAACAAGTAAAATATACATTTGAAGTTGTGTGTGTCTACTGGGAGGGTGTTGGGAGGCAAGACACGACTGACCGGCACCTGGGTAACAAGAAACACAGATTAAATCCAGGTAGACTAATATTGGATAGAGACATCCAAACAAACAACTGTGACAGCAGGAGCGGAAGAGATACATTTGACTTGAGAGTGGAGTAGTGAGAGGGAGATAGAGCGCGAGAGAGAGGGGGAGAAAGAGAGGCAGAGGAAGAGAGAGAGAGAAAGAGAGCAAGAGTGAAAGGGTGACAGGGAATAAATATGATTTAGAAGCAAGACACAGGATCATTACAGAAACATTATGTAATTGATTGAGAAGTCACAAGCGGGCCAGGGGACTTAAATCATTTCCTGTGCTGAAGGCAGGTAAAAAGGCAGGCCTATATTTATTTACTGAACTCACCATTTTGATGGCTTTGCTTTGATCTACCTTCCCCTTGGCTCCCTTTCCACCTTTGGTCTCCTTTTTGTTGTCACTTTCAACTGCCACAAACAGGATGCAGAAATAATAAAGGAAGCAGTTGTCTGGCGGTTTAAATTACACAGCATTTTGACAAATCCCTAATGACTTTACTTTCAGGTTTATTGCCAAAGCCAATGACATCATTGAAGACGCTGAAAGAATACAGAAACTCTGAAAGTTTCCCTACGACCCATAAATACTTCCTTCTGCAGTGACCACTAGCAAACTAGTAATCTCTCACGGACAGACTACGTCTGACCAAATTAAGCAAGATTATAGTTCCATGTTAACCGAGATAGCAAACTAGTGAACTGCAAAGCAATGAACCTTTAAACGTCAGGCCTTGAAGAATTCCTTTTCAGTAAATGTACCCTAAAATTAAATCCAGAAACAACAGACAGACACCTAAACAAAATAACCATTGCTTTCCCAAAGGAAGTCTTTTGTATGCTCAAATTCATCCTGTGCATGTTTCATGCAAACTACTGCGTAGAATAACAAATATCGCTTTCCAAAAGGTGCTTCAGGCACTACATCTTCTTGACACAGTGGTAAACTATAGATGTCAAAATGATGGTAATGTTTGTCCTAGGTGTGGAAAGTAAATGTCACTTTTTTATATATACTCCAGCCACCCTCATCCACATACAATCTCTGCTCAGTACGACATGTGTGTGCATGAGTCACACACACACACACACACACACACACACACACACACACACACACACACACACACACACACACACACACACACACACACACACACACACACCAGATTCCAAATATGCCCTATGTACGTCTGCTTATTTAAGTCTATAACCTTTGAGCACCCACTGGTGTTATGCAAATTATTTAACCTTTTTAAAGGTAATTAAGCTTGCCCAAACATAACATGAACTACTTTTTCTTTTGTAAATTACAAATGTGCATATTTTCAGAAAGGTTAAGAAAACATCATCCTTCAAAAGAACTACAATAAAACATTTAAATACAATTTACTTACTGTAATTTTACATGTGAAGACTATTTCAGAGGTTCAAAATGTTGAATGCATGTCTGATGTTTGTTACACTTGATTTACACCCAGACAGGCTGCGAGATACTGCAAATGTTCATGTATAAATAAAACACAAAAATAAAACACAACACAAGTCTTATCATGAAAAATTATGAGGCTTAAAAATCCTTCTTTAACCTGTCTCCCCTTTATCTATACTGATTGAAGTGGATTTAACAAGTGACATCAATAAGGGATCATAGCTTTCAACTAGATTCACCTGGTCAATCTATGTCATGGAAAGAGCAGGTGTTCTTAATGTTTTGTATACTCAGTGTATGCCAAATATTCGGGTCAGACAATAATATAGTTTTGTATATGGCTAATTTATGTGGTAACAGGAACTTTGCAGCTCGCTGGCGCTTCAATACCCCTCTCTTACAAAATAAGAGCTTCAAACATCAATTTGCAATAGATCTCACAGAATTCATTAGCATTAATTGAAGGACCGGTTGACGATCCAAGCATACTTGGGGATGCAATTCAAGGCTTTATTAGAAGCAATGCAACTTGATTCTCTTCTAATTTACACAAGGCAAATATTAATGAAGCAAAACGATTGGAGGCAAAGTTAAATGTTTTACAACAGAGTGCAATCTGTCACCTCTTCAAAATATTTACACGACATAGAATTGGTTAAGAAAGAACTGAATGTTTTATAGAGATGTGCAGAATTTCTTATGTACAAAGCTCGTCAGAATTATTACTTCAACAGTGCAAGGTCCAGCCGGTTATTGGCTATGAAACTAAAGACCAATGAGGGCTTTGCAAATAATATTACAGTCAAATCAGAGGGGATAGTCCATACAGACCAAAAGCTAATTAACAATACTTTTCGCTCTTTTTATTCTAAATTGTAGGTTAAACATGACGATAATGATGGCACCAGTATACTATCGCCCCATATCATTGTTCAATTTAGATGTTAAATGATATGCAAAAATTATTGGCTCGCAGACTTGAACCTTGCATGAAAAATGTAGTTCATCATGATCAAACTGGTTTTATAAAAACTTGTTTGGCCTCTGACAACATCTGCCGTCTGCTACACGTCATTGCTGCAGCTGCAGATGTGGAACTAACTGATGCTGTTCATTTCACTTCATGCCGAAAAGGCCTTTGATCACTTTGAATGGCAGCACCTCTAAACAATTCCTCATTGCCAGAAGGACAAGGCAAGGATGTGCTCTCAGCAGCTTACTCTTTGCTTTATCACTAGAACCCCTGGCTCAGGCAGTCTGTCAGTCCACACATGTTCCTACCACTGCTCACATCTCTGACCACCATATGCAGATGATATATTACTATAGGTTGGAGACATCCCTCGTTCTCTACCTGTCCTTCTCAATATCTTTAAAAACTTTATTTCAATCTCAGGTTACACAATTAATTGGACCAAATCCACACTATTACCGCTTAATGAAGCGATACCTACATGTCCCCTGACATCCCAATAGTAAGCCATTTCAAATACCTAGGCATTGACATCTATCCGTCCTTACAGATCACTACCAATTTTAATAGTGTTCATAAACAAGTAGAGTCAGACCTACAAAGATGGTCTCAATGCACAAATTCAAACTCTTTTCAAACTTGCATGTACATCATTAAGCTGAACATACTTCCTCGGATAAACTTTTACAGCTCTATGATTCCCCTTTCACAGCCACTGGGATATTGGAAGAAACTGCACCCTTTGATTTCCAAATGTATCTGGAGGGGAAAGTGCCCTTGGATCAAAATGTCCACTTTACAAAGACGGAAGTGTTCTGGAGGCCAAAATCTCCCCAATCTTAAATTATATTTCTGGGTCTTTATTCTGTGCCCACAATGTGTGGTTTAATGCCAAAGTACAGTGGTTCCTCCTTTAAAAACTGTGAGCTTACACCACGGGATAATTTGTGGTTTAGTACGGTACCCTGCGTCACCACTTCATTACTCCAGACCAGCGCAAGGGGGAGTTAGAACACTGATTATGCTTTTGGGTCCAAATGGGTCTCTGACAATGAATGGGCGACATAAACCTAAATAGAAACTGATAATTGTGCACGACTTCAGTATGACTTACTAAAAATGTTGTTACACTAAGGTTTTCATTATTTTATTTTGGTCTTACTGTAGTAGTGTAGGCCACTCCCGACCGGTCACATTATACAGCGCCTGAGTGGCGCAACAGTCTAAGACACTGCATAGCAGTGCAAGCTGTGTTGCTACAGATGCTGGTTCAATACCTGTGCCGCCCTCGACTGGGAGACCCATGAGATGATTGTAGGTTTTTGGTTTCTCTCCCTCTAAAAACAGAAATAAATCATTCTAAATAACAAATTGGAACAATGTCTCACCCCATGTTCAAGAATGGCCTTTTTCCTCGCTCATTTTACGTTATTTGAAAATAGAATCTCCAAAATATTGTTATTTTTTAAACAAAGCGATTATTGTTAATATTAATTTAGAATTATATAAAAGCCCATTGGACATTCTCACAGTTATATTATTAACCCTGTTATTGGGGCGGCAAGTTTGACTCCCCGAGCTGACAAGGTACAAATCTGTCGTTCTTCCCCTGAACAAGGCAGTTAACCCACTGTTCCTAGGCTGTCATTGAAAATAAGAATTTGTTCTTAACTGAATTGCCTAGTTAAATAAAGGTAAAATTAAAAAGTAAAAAATTAGCAGGACAATATATATTGGTCACATTTTTTTATATGGTCTGGGAGTGCCCAGAGGTTCACTTCTTTTGGCAATCTGTGGCTTCATCAATGTCAGGCATTTTGTCTAAACCCATCCCATGTCTGGCCAATGTGCTACTGTTTAACGATGAGTCTTCACTGAACTTAACATACAGGCAGAGAAGGATTTGGCTTGCCGGCCTAACAACAGCCAAGAGAATGGTTGCCTTACAATGCCAAGCCCCACACACTCTGCTACATTAGCAATGGATTTATTTATTCATGGACATAGCTCAATTTGAACTGTCAATCTCTCTACTGCATTGTGCAAAACTACAACACTTGGCAGTATAAAATCATTACTGTAAATACATGTACTTAAGTAAGCAAGTCCTGTGAGTGAGATGGGAAGTTGGGTGGAGGGATAAATGTGTAATGTCTGTTGGTTTGTGTGTGTTTGTGTTTTATAGTTTGTCTTGTCAACCAATAAATTATAAAACCTCATGAAAAAATTTTTTTTTTAAAAGTGTAATGACATTCAACAATTGTCATTAGGCCTACACTCTTGTAGCCTGAAATAATTAATGAGTCTTTACATTAAAAAAAAAAAGTAGTACAGTTATTTATACTTAAATAAGTATTTTCTTGTCCATTATTACATTTTCGTGGTGAGTTGTGGATGCTTCAGGCTACAGTAAACATTGTCCTTCACTAAACAATGGCTGTCATTCAGGATCTATTTGTTCAAAAGGCATCTAAAACATTTCTTATTCCATTGAATTGGATTATACTCAAATCAATGACGTTAGAACGAAGCATCCACAGCTCAGTCTATGAATTTGAGCATGTTACATTTTTTCAGACAATCCCTTAGCTGTTTACCAAAAAAGTGGTGGGTGTAAGAGCATCATGATCTTTGTAAGAGCATCATGATCTACAGAACCAATCAAACGTTTAGACACACCTACTCATTCAAGGGTTTTTCTTTATTTTTTACTATTTTCTACATTGTAGAATAATAGTGAAGACATCAAAACTAGGAAATAACACATATTTTAACCAAATATTTTATATTTAGATTCTTCCAAGTAGCCACCCTTTGCCTTGATAACAGCTCTGCACACTCTTGGCATTATCTCAACCAACTTCATGAGGTAGTCACCTGGAATGCATTTCAATTAACAGGTGTGCCTTGTTAAAAGTGAATTTGTGGAATTTCTTTCCTTCTTAATGCGTTTGAGACAATCAGTTGTGTTGTGACAAGGTAGGGGTGGTATACAGAAAATGGTCTTTTACCAAATAAGGCTAAGTCCATATTATGGCAAAAACAGCTCAAATAAGCTAAGAGAAATGACAGTCCATCATTACTTTAACAAATGAAGGTCAGTCAATCTGGAAAATTTCAAGAACTTTGAAAGTTTCTTCAAGTGCAATCGTAAAAACCATCAAGCACTACGATGAAACTGGCTCTCATGAGGGCTGCCACAGGAAAGGAAGACCTAGAGTTACCTCTGCTGCAGAGGATAAGTTCATTAGAGTTACCAGCCTCAGAAATTGCAGCCCAAATAAGTGCTTCACAGAGTTCAAGTAAAAGACACATTTCAACATCAACTGTTCAGAGGAGACTACGTGAATCACTACTAAAGGATACCAATAAGAAGAAGAGACTTGCTTGGGCCAAGAAACACGAGCAATGGACATTAGACTGGTGGAAATCTGTCCTTGGGTCTAATGAGTCCAAATTTGAGATTTTTGGTTCCAACCGCCATGTCTTTGTGAGACGCAGAGTAGCTGAAGAGATGATCTCCGCATGTGTGGTTCCCACCGTGAAGCATGGAGGAGGAGGTGTGATGGTGTTTTGCTGGTGACACTGTCTGTGATTTATTTAGAATTTAAAATCACACTTAACCAGCATGGCTACCACAGCATTCTGCAGCGATACGCCAACCCATCTGGTTTAAGGGCTATTTGACCAAGAAGGAGAGTGATGGAGTGCTGCATCAGATGACCTGGCTCCCACAATCACCTAACCTCAACCCAATTGAGATAGTTTGGGATGAGTTGGACCACAGAGTGAACGAAAAGCAGCCAAGAAGTGCTCAGCATATGTGGGAACTCCTTCAAGACTGTTGGAAAATCATTCCTCATGAAGCTGGTTGAGAGAATCTGAAGAGTGTGCAAAGCTGTCATCAAGGCAAAGGGTGGCTACTTTGAAGAATCTGAAATATGTAATATATTTGGATTTGTTTAGTACTTCTTTGGTTACAACATAGTTTTGATGTCTTCACTATTATTCTAAAATGTAGAAAATAGTAAAAATAAAGAAAATCTTTGAATGAGTAGGTGTGTCTAAACTTTTGATTGGTACTCTATGTAAGAGCATCATGATCTATGTGCAGTACATAACTTATTGGATAGACACTGCAGCTTACTAATAAAATATATTGATTGAACACTGACACTTATTTTATTGTATCCTCAAGAATGTGAGGCTCACATTTCTCCGCGTCATTATCAGAATTACCTTCCCAGATATAAATGTAAAGTTCACTTGTCATGTGAATTTTACAACCAAATTACAAATTAATTTGGATACGCAGACCATATTGGGAAAGAATAGAGCAGAGAGACTCAAATGCTTTTTGAGAAGGTTCGGTCACACAAATTTCCTAGGCGACAAAGGTCCGGATGGATATTGTAATTTATCGACATCGTAACAATGACTACTGCCCTGTAGCACTCACATATGTAATGTAGTGCTTTGAAAGGCTGGTCATGGCACACATAATCCTGGACCCACTCCAACTTGCATACCACCTCAACAGATCCACAGACGACGCAATCTCAACGGCACTCCACTCTGCCCTGTCCCACCAACAAAAGTGAGAGTGAGAAAGTTACAGACGCACACATATATCATAGCCCCCCCCGAAAATGCTAATCTCCCCTGTTATTGTAATGGTGAGAGGTTAGCATATCTTGGGGGTATGATATTTGTGCTTCTAACTTTGTCACTCATCCTTATTCACGATTCAGTCAGAACTAGACGTAACCATGGTAGTATCCACAATAATGGAACAATAATGTAGAACGTTATTTACCATTAATTTCTATTGAGCACAAAATAATCTGAAACAGAACCAAAACAAACAGCAAATGCATCCAACAACAAAAAACATGAAAAAAAATACAAAATACCTTATTTAGATAATATTCAGACCCTTTGCGATGAGACTCGAAATTGAGCTCAGGTGCATCCTGTTTCCATTGATCACCCTTGAGATGTTACAACAACTTGATTGGAGTCCACCTGTCGTGAATTCATTTGATTGGACATGATTTGGAAAGGCACACAGCTGTCTAAATAAGGTCCAACAGTTGACAGTGTATGTCAGATCAAAAACCAAGCCGTGAGGTCGAAGGAATTGTCCTTGGAGCTCCGAGACAGGATTGTTTCAAGGCACAGATCTGGGGAAGGGTACCAAAACATGAAGGTCCCCAAGAACACTGTGGCCTCCATCATTCTTAAATGGAAGAAGTTTGGAACCACCAAGACTCTTCCAAGAGCAGGCCACCCGGCCAAACTGAGTAATCGGGGGAGAAGGGCCTCGGTCAGGCAGGTGACCAAGAACCCGAAAGTCACTCTGACAGAGCTCCAGAGTTCCTCTGTTGAGATGGGACAACCATATCTGCAGCACTCCACCGATCAGGCCTTTATGCTAGAGTGGCCAGACAGAAGCCACTCCTCAGTAAAAGGCACATGACAACCCGTTTAGAGTTAGCAAAAAAACACCTAAAGGACTCTCAGACCATGAGAAACAAGATTCCCTGTTCTAATAAAACCGAGTTTGAACTCTTTGGCCTCAATGCCAAGCGTCACGACTAGCGGAAACCTGGCACCATCCCTATGGTGAAGCATGGAGGTGCAGCATCATGCTGTGGGGATGTTTTTCAGAGGCAGGGACTGGGAGACTAGTCAGGATCGAGGCAAAGATGAACGAAGCAAAGTACAGAGAGATCCTTGATGAAAACCTGCTGCAGAGCGCTCAGGACCTCAGACTGGGGCGAAGGTTCACCTTCCAACAGGACCACGACCCTAAGCACACAGCCAAGACAACGCAGGAGTGGCTTCGGGGACAAGTCTCTGAATGTCCTTCTGTGGCCCAGCCAGAGCCCGGACTTAAACCCGATCGAACATCTCTAGAGAGACCTGAAAATAGCTGTGCAGCGATGCTCCACGTCCAACCTGACAGCACTTGAGTGGATCTGCAGAGAAGAATGGAAAAAACTCCCCAAATACAGGTGTGCCAAGCTTGTAGCGTTATACCCAAGAAGACTCAAGGCTGTAATCGCTGCCAAAGATGCTTCAACAAAGTACTTAGTAAGGGGTCTGAATACTTATGTAAATGTATATTTTTTTTACTAAAATGTCCCACCCTTAAGTTGCTGCCATATTGTTTACTATTATTGATCCTGCTACCCGCCACTTCGCCTAATATTTATTTTTATTTGTATTAGTTATACTATTTTGACATTGATTACTGCACTTTGGGTAAAGTTTGCAAGGCATTTCACTGTACTTGTGCATGCGATAAAACTTCAACTTGACACATTGTTCACAACCCTCTTTTTGGCGGAGAGAACATTTTGCCGCTTTAAAGATTATTTCCTACAATTCTACACATTTTGCCAGCCAGGAGCTGGAGCTGCCAGAGCCAGCCAGCCAGGATCTGCCTGAGCCAGCCAGCCAGGAGCTGCCAGAGCCAGCCAGCCAGGAGCTGCCAGAGCCAGCCAGCCAGGATCCGCCAAAGCCTGCAGTCAGCCAGGCGTTGCCTAAATCGCTCTTCACTCTGGAGCTGCCGGAGGCGTCCTTCACTCCAGCGCTGCCGGAGTCTCCCGCCTGTCCGGCGCTGCCGGAATTCCCCGTGCATTCGGGACCCATGGCTAGGGTCCCCAGGCCAAGGTTGGCGGCGAGGATCGGCGCTCATAAAAGGCCACAGGGGCGATTAAGGAGGCGGACAAAAACATTTTTGAAGTGGGGTCCACGTCCCGCGCCAGAGCCGCCACCGCGGACAGATGCCCACCCAGACCCTCCCCTAGAGTTTTAGGTGGTGCGCCCGGAGTTCGCACCTTAAGGGGGGGGGGGGGGTTATGTCACGTTCCTGACCTTATTTTCCCTTATTTTGTATTTAGTTAGTATGGTCAGGGCGTGAGTTGGGGTGGGTTGTCTATGTGTGTTTTCTATGTTGGGTTTTTTGTGTTCGTCCTGGTATGATTCTCAATCAGAGGCAGCTGTCAATCGTTGTCCCTGATTGAGAATCATACTTAGGCAGCCGGGGTTTCACGTGTGGTTTGTGGGTGTTTGTATTTCGTGTCAGTGTTCGTGCCACACGGGACTGTTGTTCGGTTAGATTATCTTTTGTTATTGTGTTTCGTGTAGTGTTCAGTTTATTGTGAATAAAACATGGACACTTTCCACTCTGCGTTTTGGTCCGATCCCTACACCTCCTCTTCTGACGAAGAGGAGGAAATCTGTCGTAACAATATGATATCTGAGTGACTCCGACATTACAACCAAATCAAATAGGGTCCTCAGCAGAGAATCTGGCCATGATAACTACAAGGTTTAGATAGCTGGTTAGCTTAACTAACCTAGCTAAAGAAATGGGCTAGTTGATTTCAAGAATTGCTTCTTTTGCATTCTTTTATTACAGTAAGTTTCCCTCAACAGTAAGTTTAAAGGCCCAACTGCGTTTATTAACACATTGTAGGTCAGGATCGGGACTATTATATTCTGCCTATTGAGTATGGCTGGAATGGAGTGTCAAAGTCATTCCAACTGAGGTTTAAAGCGATTACAGTGTGGGAGAGGGTGTTAAATCCTGCCTGAACAAATTATGTCATGAAAACATCATTAGTATTCCAAAAAGTTCAATGAAGCTTTGCCAATTGGATGGAGGGGTAAGAATAGATTAAATGCTTGTAAAGTACAAAACCCTCTGGACGGACTTAGACGCTAATTTGCACTTGCAAAGTTTGCAAGTTGCCGAATTTATGCATGTGTGATGAACTACCTTAAATAATGTTTTTGTTAAAGGTAGACTCAGCTAAATGACGTTGCCACGAGCAGCACCGGAGATATTGAAATGAGCGAGAGGCAACACGTCGCTCGCACACCGTCACACACAGTATCTGCGCATGTGCACAGATTTGTGTCACTCTGTTAACAGTGTGGAAGCCAAAACTGCGGACAAGTTGAGCCTCGCGCTTCAATGCTCTCCGTTGTTGCAGATACTGACTGACTATGCTGTTTAATTTCTGCCTCCAACGTCATATCGCTGAGTCTTCCTTTAATACTACTAGTGTGAGCATGCTAATGTGTGTGTAACCCCTCACCTGGTTCCTCTCTCTGCAGGCGAGTGTGGAGGAGTTGCAGTGAGAAGTCACGAGATACAGAGCTCAGCCCCTCTTCTTGCAGGATTGCCAACGCTTCCAGTGGTAGTTCCATGAGCATCCAGTCAGCCAGGAGCACGACATACTCCCCGAGCTCTGCAGGAGACCCCACTGTTCATACAAACAGACACAGATAAATGTGAGCACACACACCCGCACACACAGTGTACACACGTCAATACAATATGCTAAGCTTGCTGTGAAAATGTTGATATTAGTGTATATATAGTCATTTGGTTGCCATTCCCAAACTCTGATTAGGTAAACAGTGAAAATAAAATGTGATTACAAAAGCCGTACAACATACTTTACACAGAGTACAAAACATTAGAAACACCTGCTCTTTCCATGACATAGACTAACCAGGTGAAACTATGTGAAGCTATGATCCCTTATTGATGTCACTTGTTAAGTTCACTTCAAATCAGTGTAGATGAAGGGGAGGAGACGGGTTAAAGAAGGATTTTTAAGCCCTGAGACATTTGATTGTGTATGTGTGCCATTCAGAGGGTGAATGGGTAAGACAAAAAATGCAAGTGCCTTTGGACAGGTTATGGTAGTAGGTGCCAGGCGCATGGGTTTGAGTGTGTCAAGAACTGCAACGCTGCTGGGCTTTTCACACTCAACAGTTTCCCTTGTGTATCAAGAATGGTCAACACCCAAAAGACATCCAGCCAACTTGGCACAACTGTGGGAAGCATTGGCGTCAACATGGGCCAGCATCCCTGTGGAATGCTTTCAACACCTTGTAGATGAATTGAGGCTGTTCTGAGGGAAAAAGGGGGTGCAACTAGGGCTGCTACGGTGACCGTATTACCTCCAGACCGGCAGTCACGAGCCATGAAGGATGTCAAATTCCATGTGACCATTTAGTCACTGTAATTAGGCTTCTCCAAGCACTGATGCTGCTGATGGTCGTTAGTAGCCTACCAAACTTGCTAACTCACTTGTGAATAATATAATTTATCACTTGTGAATCATGCCCAGGTTGTGTGCAGTAAGGCAAGAAACAGAGCATGCCTTTTTTTGTGAATTTTTCCAATTATAGTCACACACCTCATGTAGCCTAGCCCAAGGTTTATATCACAACAAAAGCGGCCAAATAACTTCTTGAATTTAAGCACATTAATCCACTTTACAAGGGGTGTAGAGCCTAACTGGCATATATAAGCAGCGCATGAGTTTCAAGTTTGGGGAAGATAATTTTCACCATAAAAATGCACCTTTTTAATAAAAGCCTGACATGCATAATTACATTTGCGGTCACTTTTGAGAATGGCGTTTTTCCCGCTAATTGTTTGCATTTTGGAACATTTGTGCTTATAGCCTACTGCCGTGTGCACATTCCTGTGCTTATAATGTGACGAAAAAGCCTAATAGTTTATCAACATTTTAAGCTAAACGTTCTGATCTGTTGCGTCAGCCTCATTGCTTAATAATTTTTTGGAGGATGCTAGTGGTTATACTGTATTCATTTGGGATCTATCGCATCCCACAACTGTTCCAGACTATGTTTGGAATATTTCTTTCTCGAACAGAATAGGTAAACTTTTGTACTATGAGGCATTGTAGATTGACATAGCAGCCTATGTCAATCTACTATCCCTCATAGTACAAAAGTTGATAGACTAGTGCTTTTGCTGTTCGTTACACCTACTAATCATGCTGGCCGCCGAAAAGCCTGCGAGAAAGACCTGATCACGTGACGGGCATTGGCTAATAAGAATTGAGCTGAGAGACCCATGTGAGTGAGAGGTGCTTCTTCGGAGCACGTAGCCGGGAGAAGGGAATTATAATTATTATATTCAGCCCAAGGGCATAACGACCCATTGGACGCAAAAGGCATGGATTTATTTAGGGGGCATTACGGCCACACAAAGGGGATGCCGTCGGGAAAACCGAGGCAATATCAAGTGTTGTGAATAAGAGACTGATGAAATGTGTGCAACCTGCGCAAATAACAACAGAGCTCATGCCTTTCATGCAACTTTTTTCAAATCATCATTAGAGTTGTATCACGCAGCCTTAGAATGTTGGGCTATATGTTTTGATCACAACTAAAGTTGCATAAATAACTCTAAATTAAGCATTTAGGAGGACCTGTTTCTTTGTTAACCGCTCAACACAGTATAGCCACATGTACGCACTCCCTCAGAAATAGCTGAGAAAATATCCAAACTATTTTATTCAGCTATGTTCAATTGTATTCTTCATACTATAAAATAATTCCACGGAATTCTAAGCAAATCTTGTCTGCTAAATAAACTAGTGTAGCCCACACCCATATGGCATAGCCAGATCAGGATCTAACATAAGGGCAAGGAGTATGCTATTCTGTTCTTCTGAAATACACATTTTCTTCAAATCATGTTTCTTTAGACCTGTCTAAAATACATAATGGATTAATTGTGATTGTGTAAGGAATGGATTTATTACTTTTTAAAAATGTAGCTGTTCCAAAAAGTCTGCATCAGTGGCTTGTAGTCTATACGTGGAAGCCAGGAGATGCTAAAATGTGTTTATGTTAATTAACAGTCAATTACCGTGAGACCGGCAGTTATTTGCTTGACAATCACCGACTGACAAAATGTCATGACCGCCACAGCCCTAGGTGCAACTCAATATTAGGAAGGCGATCCCAATGTTTTCTACACTCAGCGTATACTTATACAGGTAATGGCGCGAGGGAAAATCCAAAGTACAAATCACCCTCTGAAATGGGTCTCTTAAGCCCTGGTCCAGTTAGCTATTTGGTAAGTTATATGTTCCATTACATACACTATAGCTGTACTGTATCTCGCACTAGAGTAAATATTTGAACAGCATATATATTTCAGGTAGTATTGTGTTTAGGGAATTAAATACCATTTGCCTTTTGTGTAAAAACATGCTGATGTGGCTTCACTGTATATAATTTGGTCAATAAACAAACGGGTATAACAAAAATCTAAAGAAATGGGAGATGGAGGGGGAATTAGTCAACTTAATCTAATCTAAGTAAATCCAGCTGTGGGGCTAATCACAAGCAATGAGCAGGTATAGTACAATACATTACAACACATCAAGCACTCTCCAGATTCTGAACATCAGTCCCCTGATCCATACACTGTATATATCAGTTAATGGGAAAAGCAATACGTACCCGCTAGACCTTTATCTAGGCCTGCTTTCTCCTCCTTTTCTTTGGGCCGGATGGACTCCGGGATGGAAATTGATGGCGTCTGGTGTCTAAGTGAAGTAGATAAGGACAGGGAGGATCAGGAGGGATACAGTGGGGACCTGGTCCAGACATGAGAAAATGAATGTACAAGGCCCAGAGAAGCTCGAGGAGGAGAACACAGAGGAACGTCACAGCTGATACCTAACTCGACAAATAGACAGACTGATGCATACGGACACATACAGTTGAAGTCGGAAGTTTACATACACTTAGGTTGGAGTAATAAAAACTTGTTTTCAACCACTCCACAAATGTCTTGTTAACAAAATATAGTTTTGGCAAGTCGGTTAGGACATCTACTTTGTGCATGACACAAGTCATTTTTCCAACAAATGTTTACAGACAGACAATTTCACTAATAATTCACTGTATCACAATTCCAGTGGGTCAGACGTTTACATACACTAAGTTGACTGTGCCTTTAAACAGCTTGGAAAATTCCAGAAAATTATGTCATGGCTTTAGAAGCTTCTGATAGGCTAATTGACATCATTTGAGTCAATTGGAGGTGTGCCTGTGGATGTATTTCAAGGCCTACCTTCAAACTCAGTGCCTCTTTGCTTGACATCATGGTTAAATCAAAAAGAAATCAGCCAAGACCTCAGAGAAAAAAGTCTGGTTAATCTTTGGGATTTCCAAACACCTGAAGTTACCACGTTCATCTGTACAAACAATAGTACGCAAGTATAAACACCATGGGACCACGCAGCCGTCATACCGCTCAGGAGGGACTGGTGCACTTCACAAAATAGATGGCATCATGAGGCAAGAAAATTGTGGATATATTGAAGTAACATCTCAAGACATCAGTCAGGAATTTAAAGCTTGGTCGCAAATGGGTCTTCCAAATGGACAATGACTCCAAGCATACTTCCAAAGTTGTAGCAAAATGGCTTAAGAACCACAAAGTCAAGCTATTGGAGTGCCATCACAAAGCCCTGACCTCAATCCCACAGAGAATTTGTGGGCAGAACTGAAAAAGCGTGTGCGAGCAAGGAGGCCTACAAACCTGACTCAGTTACAACAGCTCTGTCAGGAGGAATGGGACAAAATTCACTCAACTTATTGTGGGAAGCTTGTGGGAGGCTACCCAAAATGTTTGACCCAAGTTAAACAATTTAAAGGCAATGCTACCAAATACAAATTGAGTATATGTAAACTTCTGACCCACTGGGAATGTGATGAAAGAAATAAAAGCTGAAATAAATAATTCTCTCTACTATTATTCTGACATTTCACATTCTTAAAATAAAGTGGTGATCCTAACTGACCTAAAATTTGATTTTTACTAGGATTAAATGTCAGTAATTGTGAAAAACTGAGTTTAAATGTATTTGGCTAAGGTGTATGTAATCTTCCGACTTCAACTGTACATGCACAAAGAAACCCACTCCCACGCACGCACAAACATACACACCAGTGGAGGCTGGTAGGAGGAGCTAAAGGAGAGCTATAGTCCTTCCCCGGGTTAGGGTTTGTCCGGGGTAGGCCGTCATTGTAAATAAGAATTTGTTCTTAACCGACTTGACTAGTTAAATAAAGGTTAAATAAAAATTTAATTAAATAAATACCTTAAGTGCGCCACACAAGACACATAACAGATAGAAATAGAACGCTATGGACTCATCAGCTCCTGGTTTCTCCTGTTGTGCAATTTACAAACAAACACGTGACTGGCTCAACTGTTCTGGGGAACTACGGTAAGCTTCATAATGTAAAATAATGTGACAGGTGAAATTAAGAACGCAATCTGCTGTATCTCCTAACACATTGCACAAGTTGACTCCAGGTATTAACTTAAAGGTAAGTCCAGGTATTAATATAAAAATGTATTGAAAAACTTAAAAGAAATAGTTTCGATGGTATTGAAAAACCATCCCGTGGCTTTTCCAAATACCCTGGTATACGGTATACAGTTAAGCAATAAGACCCGGGTGGGTGTGGTATATGGCCAATATATCACGGCTAAGGGCTTGTTCCTTTGCACGACGCAACGCGGAGAAAAATAGGCTGGTCATGTTTAGGTCCAGTAAGTTCCCAATTGGTTAAGGTTAGTGTAAGGGGCTGGGTTTAGTTTAAGTTCTGCAATAAACAGAACTCAGTAGCAGAATGTTTTGACCTCCCAGTACAGCTAAGAAAACGGTATAAAATTGTTTTACCCTAAAATGACCATTGTACAATACAGGACAATATCCGGACCTGTATTGACTTACCCGAAGCATGAGAAGTCAAACTGAGAGAGGATTGGACACAAATAGTCCTCCATTTCTTGTACAATGGCTTTGAAATGAGATTCCAATTTCTCTTCTGAGTTCGATTTCTATACAGGGACAAAAAGAAAAAGCCTAGCTGACATGTAAAATCAACACTTGTCTCGAGCACTGACAACGATTACACAGACCTACATAACTTGAACAATGTTTGGACATTAAAATCCGATATCGTCAGGAAGTGAGGGAAGAGAGAAATTCAGCTCCGGGATATTGTTGTAGACTGGTTTATTTATGAGGCCAGTCAATCATTTTAATAGAGAAAAAGAGAAGAAGGGGTTGTAGAGGGTTTGTGGAGGGGTAATAGAGCAGGGCCACTAACATTTTCAGTTGGTGGCACCAGGTCATGATTTGGTCGCACCATGTTGTTGAGGCGTCATGCAATATATACACTGCTCAAAAAAATAAAGGGAACACTTAAACAACACAATGTAACTCCAAGTCAATCACACTTCTGTGAAATCAAACTGTCCACTTAGGAAGCAAAACTGATTGACAATAAATTTCACATGCTGTTGTGCAAATGGAATAGACAAAAGGTGGAAATTATAGGCAATTAGCAAGACACCCACAATAAAGGAGTGATTCTGCAGGTGGTGACCACAGACCACTTCTTAGTTCCTATGCTTCCTGGCTGATGTTTTGGTCACTTTTGAATGCTGGCGGTCAGTAGCCTGACTGCCATTAGGTACCGAGATGAGATCCTCAGAGCCCTTGTGAGACCATATGCTGACACATGCACATTTGTGGCCTGCTGGAGGTCATTTTGCAGGGCTCTGGCAGTGCACAAAGGCGGAGGTAGCGGTCCTGCTGCTGGGTTGTTGCCCTCCTACGGCCTCCTCCACGTCTCCTGATGTACTGGCCTGTCTCCTGGTAGCGCCTCCGTGCTCTGGACACTACGCTGACAGACACAGCAAACCTTCTTGCCACAGCTCGCATTGATGTGCCATCCTGGATGAGCTGCACTACCTGAGCCACTTGTGTGGGTTGTAGACTCCGTCTCATGCTACCACTAGAGTGAAAGCCCCGCCAGCATTCAAAAGTGACCAAAACATCAGCCAGGAAGCATAGGAACTGAGAAGTGGTCTGTGGTCACCACCTGCAGAATCACTCCTTTATTGGGGGTGTCTTGCTAATTGCCTATAATTTCCACCTTTTGTCTATTCCATTTGCACAACAGCATGTGAAATTTATTGTCAATCAGTGTTGCTTCCTAAGTGGACAGTTTGATTTCACAGAAGTGTGATTGACTTGGAGTTACATTGTGTTGTTTAAGTGTTCCCCTTTATTTTTTTGAGCAGTGTATATTTTTTGCAATCATCTCATAAAGTAATTCACAGTGCTACCTAGATGGTATGTTTCAAGAAATAAGTTGAATTGAACATGTCCAAGCAGGAATGCATGATCAAGATATTTTGTGTGCAATCTGAAAAAGTGATTGTCATGAATTTTGGGTTGACAATTAGGCTATTGTTGCTATATTTTACTCTCAAAATAGGGCTCCATAATTGCAGATTCCTTTTGTTCAATAGAGATTCATTTGGTAAATTTTTTATGTACCAATATCATTATTCATTTGGTGCTAATTCACCATTGTGTAATTAATCAAACTAACAGTACATGTAATGTATTAAAAAAAGCAACAAAAAAAGAGAAAGAAAAGAGAAGCGAGCAAACTTCTCTTGCTCGTGTCACTGATTAAAGCTCAAAGCTCTGACGAAGGCCAAGAGGCCGACACAAAAGCTTTAATAAAATGTATGATGCGGGTTTCTCTTTTCATTGAACCTGTTTCTAGATACAGTAACTCAGCTTTTTTGAATTAAGCATACTAGCCAATGAAATCACTGAAAATGGCAGATGCACACTTCCCGCGCTCCATATTTCTCAAACCCATATAAACGGTTAAAAAAGGTGCTAATACAGTCAATATTGAGAGATGAGAAATGAACGTAATACCTACAGGAAGCTGAGACCCTCCTCTCTCTAACAGTCACAACAGTATGTGTGTTCAAACCATTCATTCCCTGCGATTGCATTTTGAATGTTGTTCCAAAATCCAAAAGCACTAGCACATCTGAGTTATCTTGTTTGAGCTACTGTTCGACCAAATCATGGTTTTAGCCGCCCCCCAAATATGTTTTGACTGAAGTGACCAGCTAGAATATGCAGGTCGCATTGATGCGACCAATTAAAAATGTTACTTGCACAGCCAAGTCAAAGGGTCGCAAAGGGTCGTAGTGGCTTCATAAAGGGGTTGTAGAGGGTTCGTTACCTACTAGGTGAACGTGACGCTCGCTCCCCGCCCTGCCCTCATTGCCAAGCCAATGCGCCTCTTTCAATAAGTTGTGTTTGGTCTCGCGTTTGAAGGCTTGTGTTCTGTCCTGGAGATCAAGCAGAGCCCTGGGCTGGACAGCAACCTTGGCGACCCTGGTACAGACCAGCATACCTGCAACAAAAGAACAGCACAGCCTCTGTAACTGGTTCCCCCAAACCCACATCCTTCTCTGCTCAGTACCTCCCACCTCTCTTACCTTCTCCCTTCCATGTCTCTCCCTCCCCCTCTCTCTCCATACACATTTTGAAAGATAGAATTCCATGACTTTTCAATGAGTTCACCGTGACTTTTAACCAAATTTCCATGACCAACAATTGCCAGCGTCTCTATGTACGTATAGAAAAGTAAGCATAATGTGGTATCGACACCATGGGTGGTACCATCTTCTGTCGTTGAGCAAGGCACTTAACCCCCCATAAAGTAGAATACCTGTTAGGCAACTGTATAAAACACGTGGTCAACCCTCAGTCTGGAGAGCTACTGGTTGTGCAAGCTTTTGATCAAGCCCTGCTCAAACACACCAGAGCTAGTTAATCAAGGTCCGATTGACCAGCTCATTTTTAAAATGTCGTTTGTTAGAGGGGGACTGGAACAAAAGCCTGCACACCCATTAGCTCTCCCGGAGGATGGTTGACCACCCTTGATGTAAAACATTGCAACAATATAATCAAATATGTTTAATGCCTTTTTAAATAATGTGCTCATTCAATATATCAAAGATCAAACGGCTCTGGTAAGCTACAAATCTTTTTATTCTGCTGAAGCAGGCACACACATTTTCTTCGGGAAATAAACCTTTTATTGTTTAGTCATGTTTATCTTAGACTATAGCCTGATGAAGACATATTGGCTGTCAAAACATTGTTATTGTTATGTGCCTCCTAAGAAGAGGTAGGCACAGGAGTCAGGAGCAGGAGTGCAAGGAAGTCCCAGTCGCACAATGTTGATTTGAAAGTCCCGACACAACAACAACAGGTGGGGAAACACACCCAACGAAGTCGCCACACACAGGGAAGTAACGTCACACACGGAGGAGAAACCTCTACTCCTAATTACAGTCCAAACGGTACAACGACCGTGAGGGGGAAAAAACCCTGTGGCGCAAACACGCACCCCTAACAGAGCAAACAACAGCAAATATTCCCGCACAAAGCATAGCAAGCAGCGGAGGTTAATAAACCCACCGAAATTAACTAATAGGACACAGGTGTAAACAAAACAGACAGACACAAACTAAAAAGAAAAATGGATCGGTGGTAGCTAGTAGGCCGGCGACGACGACCGCCGAGCACCGCCCGAACAGGGAGAAGAGCCACCTTCGGTGGAAGTCGTGATAATTATTAAATTTTTGCATCTGAGCTCCTTACCTTTTCTTTTTCAAATATGTATCTTAGCTACTTTAGAAGTATTTACTTTGCAGGCTGACTAGCATCTATTGAGTTGCAATGTCCCATACATTGGATGCCCAATAAACCAGATCATCTAAAAGAAAGGCAAAATCTAATATTTTTTCCGAAAATTAATGTTCACGATTCCCATTTTATTATTTTTATTCACATGATTCGATTCACCACGATTGAACTGGATCCCAACTAATACAATGGTGAAGTGAATCATTTGTTTCATCAAGAATAATCATTTAAAATAATCAAATGAATCTTTCAAAAAAAATTATACATTTTGTATGGGCTTATTCGCAAATGTCGGTGGAAAGTTTTTTGGGACATGACGAAAACATGAATACATGCTATCAATCGCTAAACAGTTAACCAGAGGGTACAAGTTTTGTTTTGAATTGCTGCCTAGCTAGTCTGTTCTCTATCATATTTTATAGGCTAGGCCTACCTGCTGCTGCATGTCCGACTGTCTCTCTCTCCTTGAGCAATGGCCCACTTGTCTCGCACACACGCAGGTGATGCTCGCAAACACAGTGTCTTGCCAATCCCGAATGATATGTTGATTTATATTTGATTGATAAAATATTTAAAAACTGTTCCTAAATAAATTGAATTAACAGAAATTATGAAATTAATTTCCATTACTTTTCCAGGCTTGGAAAACACCATTTTAAAATTCCATTACTTTTCCAGGATTTTCAAGACCGTACGAACCCTGTCTCTCCATTCCTTTCCCTCTCTTCTTTGTGATGAACGTATTTGATCTCATTCTCCCAAAACAAGCCCAGATGTTAGCCTGTGCCTTTTCGAACAGCAGAGTCTACAGAAAGGTAATTTGAGGAGGCAATACGCAAACGTTACTTTGTTTTTTTGGAATTAGAAAATCTGCTATTCCCATGCTTGGCTAGCAGCTGCAGACAAAAGGTGAAAGGGTCCGTGTCCAGGTATCTTACTATTCAGTGTTCATCTTTGCATGTGTCTCTGTCTAAATTAGCTCTCAACTTTTCATTGGCACTGTTGTTAGGGAGAGACCTGGCATACTAAATGTTACGCTGGAAGGATTTATTTCTTTATAGTTTAATTCTGAATGCTGATAACACTTAAGTGCATTGCTGCAGCATATCAATGGAATATTTGCCTAGTCTTAAAAAATGAATTGCATATCATAGCAATGAAAATCCCACCCATACACAAAAATAAATAAAATAAATAATACAACTTTAAAGGTTGGCATCCATCTTCTTATTCCATAAATGCAAGCGTGCTACTGGTTACCACCCACTGAACATGTACTACATGAAAATATCCCAAAGTTTGAGAAGCCTCACCAGAAACCTGCATGGCCTTCCCTCTCTGACTCTCTGTAAGTTTGCTCCTCTCATAGAAAGCTCCATAGAGAGTTGACCTAAAAAAGAACACACATTTCACCTATTTGCCATGCAAACCGTGTCATGACAGAACTTTATATGTATGTTTGGCACTTCCAGTAAAGTATGTTTGGCATTTCCAGTAAAGTATGTTAAATGGTGTAGCAGGAGCCTGACTGTGCTGATTCTACAGAGGACATAGGATGAGACTATCCCTCTTGTGGCATCATCAAATATTGCACCCAGCTCCAGAAAATGTATGTAAACTAACCCAATGTGAAATGTGATCACGCGGTCATAAAAGGACAGACCGTGAGCCAGTGTAACAGATGGGGCCAGAAGAGACTCGTGGGCTTGTGTGTGTCTGACACACGGTAGACAGACTAAAAGCCCGCGTTGACATGTACCTGTCTTGTGTGTGCTGAAGCAGCAGGATCTTCAGGTTAGAGGGCAGCTCTCCCAGGAGACTCAGGTGACTTGGGTTGATGGTCAGGTGGCTGTAAGTCTGGGCACAGATTTGCTACATGTTGATACATTTTTTACCCATTTATACTGAGCACATTATTTATGTTGATACATAATTGAAATGGCAACTGCAAATAAATACTCTTTATCCAAAGCTTGTAATGAACACTCTCTAAAGGGCAACACACCACACCACAGAGAGACCACATGGCGTTCAATGTGTGAAACAAAACAAGGAATAATTAATCTATTGCAATACATTCATGGGGAACCAGTAATGGGTGCTCAAGTGAATCTCTATGGTGCCTAGAAAACATATGTTGTATTTAGGGTGTTTTGTGGGACAGTACCTTGGAGAAGCCATTTAGTGAGTCCTCCACTCCCTTCAGCAGACTAGTGGGGGTCTCCTCCTGTGAGTGGAGCAGGTTGCTGTGTAAGTTGAGTAGTGCAGAGAGCTGGGACACACGAGTGTCAGTGCAAGCAGATCTTAGAATGTCAGCCATCATAGCCGTGCAGGAGCAGCTCTGGGAATAGAGATTAACAGAGATTAGCAAAAGCACACAATATCTACAATAAGAGGAGTAGGGACAGTAACACACAAACATTTAGACTGTGACACAACAGCTTACAGTGACCAAGACAGTCTCTAACTACGCACACTTGCACAGCAGACATCCAAACATACACATGCATGTACACATGTACACAAGCACCCCTCCCTACACACATACAGTTAAGGTCGGAAGTTTACATACACCTTAGCCAAATAAATTTAAACATAGTTTTTCACAATTCCTGACATTTAATCCTAGTAAAAATTCCATGTCTTAGGTCAGTTAGGATCATCACTTTATTTTAAGAATGTGAAATGTCAGAATAATAGTAGAGAATGATTTATTTCAGCTTTTATTTCTTTCAGTGGGTCAGAAGTTTACATACACTCAATTAGTATTTGGTAGCATTGCCTTTAAATTGTTTACCTTGGGTCAAACGTTTTGAGAAGCCTTCCACAAGCTTCCCATAATAAAGTTGGGTGAATTTTGGCCAATTCCTCCTGACAGAGCTGGTAAAACTGAGTCAGGTTTGTAGGCCTCCTTGCTCGCACACGCTTTTTTAGTTCTGCCCACAACTTTTCTATAGGATTTAGGTCAGGGCTTTGTGATGGCCACTCCAATACCTTGACTTTGTTGTCCTTAAGCCATTTTGCTACAACTTTGGAAGTATGCTTGGGGTCATTGTCCATATGGAAGACCCATTTGTGACCAAGCTTTAACTTCCTGACTGGTGTCTTGAGATGTTGCTTCAATATATCCACATAATTTTCCTGCCTCATGATGCCATCTATTTTGTGAAGCGCACCAGTGCTGCCACCCCCGTGCTTCACGGTTGGGATGGTGTTCCTCCCCCTTTTTCCTCCAAACATAACAATAGTCATTATGGCCAAACAGTTCTATTTTTGTTTCATCAAACCAGAGGACATTTCTCCAAAAAGTACAAGCTTTGTCCCCATGTACAGTTGCAAACCGTAGTCTGGCTTTTTTATGGCGGATTTGGAGCAGTGGCTTCTTCCTTGCTGAGCGGCCTTTCAGGTTATGTCGATATAGGACTCGTTTTACTGTGGATATAGATACTTTTGTACCTGTTTCCTCCAGCATCTTCACAAGATCCTTTGCTGTTGTTCTGGGATTGATTTGCACTTTTCGTACCAAAGTACGTTCATCTCTAGGAGACAGAAAGCGTCTCCTTCCTGAAACGTATGACGGCTGCGTGGTCCCATGGTGTTTATACTTGCGTACTATTGTTTGTACAGATGAACGTGGTACCTTCAGGCGTTTGGAAATTGCTCCCAAGGATGAACCAGACTTGTGGAGGTCTACAATTTATTTCTGTGGTCTTGGCTGATTTCTTTTGATTTTCCCATGATGTCAAGCAAAGAGGCACTGAGTTTCAAGGTAGGCCTTGAAATACATCCACAGGTAAACCTCCAATTGACTCAAACTATGTCAATTAGCCTATCAGAAGCTTCTAAAGCCATGACATCGTTTTCTTGAATTTTCCAAGCTGTTTAAAGGCACAGTCAACTTAGTGTCATGACGTTGGCCTGTGGGTAAGATTTATGACCCCCCCATAAATACCTTTCTCCCTTCCCTCTCTCTTGACTCTACAGAGGGACTCTTGAATAGCCTTTGTTAAACATAGAGAGTCTGGGAACATCAAACAAGTGGAAAGAACGGAACCATATTTCGGTAATAGAACCAGTTGAAAATATGCGTTGGTACTTAACTTCTTATGGCTGGGGGCAGTATTAAGTAGCTTGGATGAATAAGGTGCCCAGAGTAAACTGCCTGCTACTCAGTCCCAGAAGATAAGATATGCATAGTATTAGTAGATTTGGATAGAAAACACTCTGATGTTTCTAAAACTGTTTGAATGATGTCTGTGAGTATAACAGAACTCATATGACAGGCAAAAATCTGAGAAAAAATCCAACCAGGAAGTGGGAAATCTGAGGATTGTAGGTTTGCCTATCCAATATACAGTGTCTATGGGGTCATATTGCACTTCCTAAGGCTTCCACTAGATGTCAACAGTCTTTAGAACCTTGTTTGATGCATCTACTGTGAAGGATGAGGGAATAAGAGCTGATTGAGCCAGGGCTCTGGCAGAGTGCCACGAGCTCACTCAGGCGCGCCCCCATGAGAGTTAGCTGCGTTCCATCGCATTTCTACAGACAAAGGAATTCTCCGATTGAAACATTTATGTTAAAAACATTCTGAAGATTGATTCTATACATCGTTTGACATGTTTCTACGAACTGTAATGGAATTTTTTGACTTTTCGTCTGGTCTGCGTGACATCAATTTGGATTTTGGAACTAAACGCGAACAAAAAGGAGGTATTTGGACATAAATTATGGACGTTATCAAACAAAACAAACATTTATTGTGGAACTGGGATTCCTCCGAGTGCATTCTGATGAAGATCATCAAAGGTAAGAAATATTTATAATACTATTTCTGACTTCTGTTGACTCCACAACATGGCGGATATCTGTATGGCTTGTTTTGGTCTCTGAGCGCTGTACTCAGATTATAGCATGGTGTGCTTTTTCCGTAAAGTTTTTTTTAAATCTGACACGGCGGTTGCATTAAGGAGAAGTTTATCTAAAGTTCCATGTATAATACTTGTAACTTTTATCAATGTTTATTATTAAGATATTTGGATATAAATATGAACTTTATCGAACAAAACATACATGTCTTGTGTAACATGAAGTCCTATGAGTGTCATCTGATGAAGATAATCAAAGGTTAGTGATTCATTTTATCTCTATTTCTGCTTTTTGTGACTCCTCTCTTTGGCTGGAAAAATGGCTGTGTTTTTCTGTGACTAGGTACTGACTTAACATAATCAGATGGTGTGCTTTCGTCGTAAAGCCTTTTTGAAATCGGACACTGTGGTGGGATTAACAACAAGTTTATCTTTAAAATGGTGTAAAATACTTGTCTGTTTGAGGAATTTTAATTATGAGATTTCTGTTGTTTGAATTTGGCACCCTGCACTTTCACTGGCTGTTGTCAAGTCCGTTAACGGGATCTCAGCCGATCTCAGCCTTAAGAAGTTAATGAATATGATGTCAGTCCGGTTTTCATCTGAGACATTATGACTGATGACAGGACGACCTAAACTGTAGCTGGGAAAGTCTACACATTATAGTTATCATATTCACATGGAATTGTTGTGCAATTCAAATGTTTAAATATAAAATTATTTGTGAAAAGATTAAATGTAATTTTAGCTTCCAAATGAGAGATTTGGGTTTTCATAAGGTTAGGGCTCTGCTCAATCAGTGGCCCGCCCCTGTGAAGAGACATGGGTTATAAACTATGAAACACACCCTTCTCCCTCCACTATATAAGCCCTTGACGAAAATGTAACCTCCTGTTACGGGTACATTAGGATCACGGTCTGATGTCAGAAGGATTCAGATAATAACTACAGAACGAAGCAAACCTCAGCGTGAGCTTTGGTTGCGAATGGTATGAACTTTGAACTCTTATTCGCTACAGAAGTGATACCTCCTAGCCGTTGAGTTAGCAGCGGCCGCTGTACACATGGGCTAGGAGAGGACAGACAGAGTATCCCGTCTACCACACAACGACGGCACTACAACGTATCCCGTTCACCACCAGAGACACTCTTCAAAGGACCAAGGACTCTGTTGGGCAACACGGCCTTCCATCTACCACCAACCTATTGAAGCGCCGCTCAGAGTAAATATTTATTGCATTTTCCTTTTCCAAATGGGCGGTAATTTAGAATGCATAAGATTCTGTATTTATGATAGAGTAGCTGCCTACGGCCCGATAGAGACACAGCTTCTCTCTTTGTTCTTCAGTCTTCCCGCTCTTTCACTCAAACCCAACCCCCGTTCTTTGTGTAACCAGCTGTCATATCTGTTCCGTCCGCTAGGGACATTTTCCTTTATGACATAATTTGTAATCAAGGTATGATTCATTCTGTGTATATGTAATTCTGTGTGATTAGTTAGGTATTTAGTAGATAAATAATTAAACCCAATTTTGTATTGCTGATTCAACTTGTTAGCCAGGGTTCGTGAAGATAACCAAGAATTTACAACTTTCAGATGAGACTGAAATAAGGTGACGATTAATATTGACTGCTATTGATGTAAAATATTAATAGGTCTTTAAGAGTTTATTCGGAAGATAACTGCACTATAAATATTATTTCGTGGTGCCCCGACTTTCTAGTTAATTACATTTACATGATTAGCTCAATCAGGTAATATTAATTACAGAGAAAGGATTTTATAGAATAGCATGTCATATCACTTAATCCGGCATAGCCAAAGACACGACATTGGTGTATGTAAACTTCTGACCCACTGGAATTGTGATACAGTGAATTATAAGTGAAATAATAAACAATAGTCTGTAAACAATAGTTGGAAAAATTACATGTGTCATGCACAAAGTAGATGTCCTAACTGACTTGCCAAAACTATAGTTTGTTAACAAGAAATTTGTGGAGTGGTTGAAAAACAAGTTCTAATTTTTCCAACCTAAGTGAATGTTAACTTCCGACTTCAACTGTACATACTGTACCTGGAGCAGGGCCAGGTATTGACCAGTGGCACAGGGGTCAAACTGTCCGTGACACTCCAGCATATTGAGACAGGCTTCTGAGAGGATGGAGCTGGGGAGTTTGTGTTGGAGGCAGAGGCTGACGGCCTGTGCTAAAGTCTCACTGGCCTGAGCCAGAAGCTGCTGGGCAGAACGTCTTCTTCTCTGGAATACACACGCACACGTACACACAAACAGAGAGAGAAAACAAGTAGCTACAAGTTGTGCATGCCACCATGCTATCATAATGCCACCTGTTGCTATTAATCTATTGCACCAACTTCAGAGTAACATTTCTGGATGGACTTGACCTTCTTAGGTTACTTTTAATATACTCTCGTGGACAGATGAAACGGCAAGAATCTGTCAAAGCGCACATACAATTTTGTGATTACGAGCAACAGTAGTTCCTGGTTTTGGGTTTTCGTCATTGATTATTTGGATGAATCAGGATTGGACGAAGGCGGTGCTTAAACTGGTGCGGTGATTTTCAAGCCTGCCACAAAGTCAAAATTGGCTGTATCGTAAATATTCATTAAACAAAAAACATTTCATTTTTGGCCATGATAAACATGGGTGAAATTAGCGGAAGGGAGGGATTTGGCCGAGAGTTTTCGTTTGCGAGGGAGGAGACTTCGCTTCCTTCCTTTGCACGAGTGGTGTAAAGTACTTAAGTAAAAATACTTTAACGCACTACTTAAGTCGTTTTTTTGGGTATCTGTACTTTACTATTTACATTACTTTTACTCCACTACGTTCCTAGAGAAAATAATGTACTTTTTAATCCTTACATTTTCCCTGAAACCCAAAAGTACTTGTTACATTTTGAATGCTTAGCAGGACAGGAAAATGTTCTAATTCACGCACTTATCAAGAAAACATCCCTGGTCATCCCTACTGCCTCTCATCTGGCGGACTCACTAAACACAAATGCTTCCTTTGTAAATTATGTCTGAATGTTGAAGTGTGCACCTGGCTATCCGTGAATTAAAAAAAATATATAATAATTGTGCTGTCTGGTTTGCTTTAATATAAGGAAGTTGGAATGATTTATACTTTTACTTTTTCTTTTGATACTTAAGTATATTTTAGCGATTACATTTACTTTTCATACTTAAGTACATTTAAAAGCAAATACTTTTAGACTTTAACTCAAGTAGTATTTTACTGGGTGACTTTCTTTACTTTTACGCAAGTATGACAATTGGGTACCTTTTCCATCACTGCTTTGCACAAAGATAATCACAATTTCTAATGGCATTCCCCCAGAAGTAAAACAGGAAACGACAAACTTTCATGAGAGAACTTTACTTCTGGGTAACCAAGATTACTTTAAAAATAAAGACAGCCTTTTACAGTATATCAAGACTAGCCAAGAAAGTGACTTCCATTGAAGATAAAAACAACTAGATTTGTCTAAAGACACCAGATTAAAGTGGAGGAAAGGTTCCAGGTAGACTATACAGTACCTGCAACTCAGCATATTTGGCTGCGTACTGTCTGGGCTCCGTTCTGCTTGACTCTAGGCCATTCTCTCCGGTTAACTCCTCCTCCTCCTCAGGGCTGGCTTTAGACTCTGACCGGTCCTCCTCCTGTTCATAGAATCAAGATTAGTTCACAATCTGGTCATGAACGCTGACAATTGTTGAGCTCTTAGATTTTTATGAAGAGGAATGACATCTCTAAAAGTCACTTTGAGCCCCCCTAATTTATTTTTGTCTATTTTTTATGTTTTTGGTATTGTCTGTCAGTGTCTGTACCAGGTTGTGTCCATCCCAGAGGGTGAAGGGGTAGAGCGGGTCTCTCTGCATGGCTAGCAGCCTCAGGCATTTCCCCATCAGGCTCAGAGAGCTGGCTCTGGTCTCCAAACAGTCAAGGGACAGGAAGTTGACTGTGGCCAGCTGGCTCAAAGCCACCTGCCCCAGGGTCCTCCCTGTAGTTATCCACTCCTACAAAGGGAACAAAGGGGATGGGGTGGTTACTGGGGGACACAGAGGAAATGGAGGGATGTATAAAGGAAGAAGGGAGGGAGATGGAATACAAAATTCTGCAGCACACCTAAAATGTCCCTATTCATTTTTTTGTGGTAATGACCATCTCATCTGATCCAACACTGCAAATCATCTATTTTCTGGGACTAAAGTTTAGACATTAAATAGGGTTTATTTGAAATATTTTCATCGTTTTGATAGTTTGATAGTTCCTTACTCATGTTAATTTGTGTGTACCCCTGTAAGAGCGTTCCGCGAATCTGCACCAGGAAGAAAATGTAGCTCTGGTAAAATAGGTCTTTAGTTTTGAACAGTTTGAGCTACAGACGAGCGGTTTTAGGCATTATAAAAAGGCGCAACTGCAGACACAATGTCATGCTCCGTTTGTTTCTATGGCAGAGAGGCTGTGGTAGAGCTAAGCCCAGAGCCATGAATTAAGAAATAAATGACTGACTAAACCTAAATCAGATTTGCCTTTGCTAATGGTTTTCACAGATGAAGAAAAATTATTCAAATTACTGCACTCCACTCAAATGATAGCCTGAGCGCACTGGACTTGAAACAATGATACAGTTGAAACCATGTGCCATTTAATGTATTATCTGACCGGCACTAATGCCCCCAAGTCAAAATTCCATGTGCATTCCACAGGTCACTTTTATAAGTGAGTGTACACTGGTTGGGAACCACTGCACTATGCTCCAGCACTTCCCCCCTGGCACTCGAGGGCGCCAGGCTCCCCAGCATTGCGCACTCCTGCCATCATCATTACGCACACCTGCCTTCCCCCCGTCACGCGCATCAGCAATTATTGGACTGACCTGGACTCAATCACCTCTGTCCTTGCCTTCCCTATATCTATCTGGTTCCCAGCTCTGTTCCCGGCTTCTACATGAATGTTCGTATGTCTTTGTATACCCGTGTGCTGACGCTGTTCCTGTCCTGTTACCTGTCTGTTCCGCATTAAATGTTCAACTCCCCGTACCTGTTTCTCATCCCCGGCGTTGGTCATTACACAATAGGTAGGCCTAATGCTTATTCCAAAACCAACTTGGACTTCCTCTACTAGAGGAGGTTCTCCCTCCCGTGTACCAACTTCGGGAATTTCAAGACAAACACAAACTCCTCCAAATCGAAAGCACATTGGTTTAATGAATCGTCTTGTTTGCAGAAGACGGGCCATTTCTCAACAACAAAAAAACCTTAAAGGTTGGAGCTACAGACCAGATCTTACTAATAGTGAGATCTCGCTTAGTTCTTTTCATGGGGGAGCTGCAGCAACAGAGAGAAACAACATGAAGCGAGTCATCAAGCAATAAGCTTAATCACTGCCAGTATTGATCAGATCAGACCATTATAGCGGTGGAGATTTCACTTTGGGTGAAAAGCCCTTTACTATCAGACAGGCATGATTGCGGTCCTCCCACAGAACTACTGAAGATTGACCAGAGGAGTGCGTGTGCTCTGCAGTCTGCATGCCCATATCCTACGAGCCCATCCCTGTCTGAGCCTAATCATTAGCTTCACACATAAATATTAGATAGACCATTTGCAACTCAAAGCGCTAGTTGATGAAATCGGCAATCTCCTCTCTCGCTCTCACAAGTCGGGCATTGACTTGTAATAAGACTCCCAGAATTGAGGAAATAGTTTTGTTTGTAACTTGTCCAATAACTCTGTAGGCCAGTAGTTTTCTTTCGCTATGTCTATCCACCAGTCTCAAATTTCTCCCTATCCCTCCCCCTTGGCACTAATCCCTTGATGTTAGCATGTCTGAAGAGGCTGTATAGGTGTAAGAGGTGTAGTGGTAAAGCTTCCACCATATTGCTTTCACCGTACAGATCTGCAAACATTGAAGGGGTAATTAGGGCCAAGGGGAGGGGTACCGATCACATTGGAACTGGCTTAATCCCCGTTTCCATTGGGACTTTGAAGTCAACCCAGGTTGGGCTGGCCTTGGTGGACTAACACAAATTGTGTTTACACTGCCTCCAGAAATGATGTCATGTTGCTAGGCAGCCAATATATAACTGCAGCTAGCTTTGCTAATGTTGCTAGCTAGCAAGATGTTGAAGAATTTAATTCACCCTCACCATGCTGTAACTAACGTTACCCCATACTCCTGCCAGTGCCAGCCAGACTCAGAGCTATGTATTTAGCTTGTTGACGTTAGTTAGCTAAACGGTAAGCATCGTCGCTAGCATAATAGGCTAGCTAGCTAGCTTAGATCCTATCTTGCTTGCCATATTATTGACTACTAGCTAGCTAGCTATCCAAGCAAACCAAACAAGTTTGAAAATCGCGCTTGTTCG
This sequence comes from Salvelinus fontinalis, assembly GCF_029448725.1. Taxonomy (NCBI): domain Eukaryota; kingdom Metazoa; phylum Chordata; class Actinopteri; order Salmoniformes; family Salmonidae; genus Salvelinus; species Salvelinus fontinalis. The sequence goes on from NC_074665.1 coordinate 31,664,904, forward strand.
CTGCTATTTTTTGAGGGCATCCCCTTTTCTGATTATCAACTGTTGTCAAACAGTCAAAAAGTGTGAAAATATGATTCTCTTCCTCAACAGTGTGCAGCGAATTCTACTTGATGAAAAGCGAAATGAGTATGACATCCTGGTATTTAAAGCATAAAACATTTCAGAAATGTCACATACTATAAAACGTTCAATTTCTTCGCATACCCAAAAAGCCTACTATTTAGAACGCAATTATGTGTATTTTGGACACGACCTCTATCTATGCCCTTACCTGCTCTACAGAGCCGAGGTCTGGTGTAATGCGTACAAACTCCTCCACGGTTCTCTCCACAGAGGCTTTCCTGTCCTGGGCCAGGGCAAGTCTGTTCTCCTCAGCACACACCTGTTCCAGCATGGCTAAGGACAGCTCAGCCAGAGCCAGTCTGACCCGCAACAGCCTCCTCGTGGCTGGGAGAGACAAGGGCTGACACTGTGGAAGGTACAGAGGGCAGAAAGAGAGAGTGAGAAAAAGACAAAGATTATGACAGACACATTACAACAGACACATTACAACAACAAGAACACACACAGACACCACTGTAAATGCAAGAAGTTAAAATGTCTTATTGTGCCCAGCTCATTTTTCAACCCAGTGCAAGATAGCTTTAAAAGGCTTAGATCTGAATTTGATTTCCTTTGTAATGGAAAAGTTCATGAAGAAGATAAACGTATATCGATGTACATCTTCAGACTGAACAAAAGTGACACCTTCATTTACAACGTAACGAAAGGGAAGTAACCAAGAAACAGACTTCATATGCAATTTTCAGACACTCGTCTGGTTCCATGAGAGTAAGTGAATTCATATACACTGCTGTTTTCATATTGGGTATGTCATTTCAATGTAACTTATTGGGGCAGCAGTACCATCTGCTGAAAGCACAGGGCTATAGACTGTTAATCCTAAATGCAGAATTGGACCGTCAAAGTAGATTGTATCTAGCTCACTGGATTCTTCCGGATTTCAGCAGGTGGTTTAATAATGAAGCAAGATGCAATTTCAATGTCCTTTCATGATTAGATCAAGATGCATTTCAAAATGGCAGTGTGCAAGTCGTATCTGCTCCATATTTGACATTGACTTTTGGAATGCTTTTTCTACATAAGGCAGTTTGGATGTTGGCCTGTTTGAAAGTTGGCTTTTAACAATCAGGTGTTTCTGAAAAAAACTACTCAAAACGGGTGTGTGTGTGTCTGTTTGTCTGTCTGTTTACTCTGTAGGCTATATCAGATATTAACTGAGGTCTGGAGCAAATAGGTGGATCCACCAGAGTCCACACACATTCAGTAATAATTTGGCTGAGATATCATGTTCAGTAAAAAAAACTGATTATGCCATTTTTATTGAGCGAGTATTAACAGGCAGGTCAGGTTTGTCTTGTTTATAGGTATATTTATCTGCTTTATAATGGATGGTTCTCTCCTTTTCAGGAATTCCTTGTTCTATAATTAAATCATCCATTTGGAAAATGTAACAATGTAGATCCCTAGTGAAACAAAGGGCAAAATGAATTCAATAAATAATTTAGCAGCACTGGCTTGGACTTGGCAGCCCTGAGTCGACAGGAGTCCAAGCAGCGAATCAGGCTTTCTGACAAGCCATATGTGGACTTTTCACAAGCAAATCTAATATCTCAACCCTGTCAACATGTTCAGTTACTCTCTAAATAGAGTGTAATTTGTTTGCAAATGCTTTCAGTTCCAGGACAGACAGCCAGAACTCTGTTTTGAGGAACTGTAACAGCTGAGCAAAATAGGATTTGCACGCTTATTAAGACAAATTCCTTCACAATGAAGAACACTGCTGAGATATGGTTCAAATAAATGCTTTCTGGCCTCCCGAGTGGCGCAGCGGTCTAAGGCACTGCATCGCAGTGTGGCGGCGTCACTACAGCCTGGGGTTCGACCCCAGGATGTGTCATTACAGGCCGTGACTGGAGGTCCCATAAGGCGTCGCACAATTGGTCCAGTGTCGTCTGGGTTAGGAGAGGATTTGGCCGGGGTGGCTTTACTTGGCTCATCGCGCTCTAGCGCCTCCTTGTGGCGGGCCAGGCACCTGCAGGCTGACTTTGGTTGTCAGTTGAACAGTGTTTCCTCCGACACATTGGTGCAGCTGGCTTCCGTGTTAAGTGAGCGGGTAATAAAAGGCGCAGTTTGGCAGGTCATGTTTCAGAGGACGCATGACTCGACCTTCGGCTCTCCCAAGCCCGTTGGGGAGTTGCAGCAATGAGACAAGATCGTAATCCCGAAATTGGGGAGAAAAAGGGGGTAAAAATTATAAAATAAATGTGTTCTGTTTTCTGTTTCATACACACGTCATCCTTAGATCAGAATCTAACCGAATAACTTGACTCAACCTGGTGGTGATGATTAGTAAAATTACAACATGTTTTAAAATAGGTCCAAATTATTACCTAAGAGTTTGAACTGTATGGTATGTTCTGACTTGAAGGCTGATATTGGGAAGGTATACAGTATGTGCTTTACCTCTTGTGATGGGAACAGGCTTTGAGCGTTCAGAACCACATGTTCCTGTACGGAGACGGCCTGCTGCATGAAGGAGTAGGCATCCAGCAGGTGGCGCAGTTTTCCCTCATCGTCAGTGTGTTTAGCCAGTATCCTGCAAAGTAGAACATGCTGTGAATGATTTAAAGCGGACCAACAGAGGAATTGTAGACAAAAGTGAATGAATGAACGTTATTGATCCCAAATTGGATAGATCATACTATGATGTGTTGTGTTGATGTCTGACCTCAATGCCTGTGCGTGCTCCAGGAGAGCTTCAGCAGCTTGCTCTCTGTGGCCCAGTCGGAGGAACTCACTGGTGCTCGCTCTCAGGGAGTCACAGGCAGCCATGAGATTCTGTACTGACTGGGTGGACAGAGCCTCACCTGGCTCGACAGGGCTGACTGCATGCAGACACTCCACCGCCCCTCTGAAAGACAGACATCACAGTGAGTCAATGACATCTAGAGGTCTGTTTTGGTCACAGCACAGGGGAGAACACTGTACACCAGGGCTTTTGATCCAACCATGCAGTACCACACCTGATTCAAATTATCAAACTAATCAAGGTAGTGAGTCTGACTCTGGACCATAAGGTGATTTACAGCGGGGCTGGATCGACAGCCTGCACAACCCAGCTTTCCAGGACTGAATTTGGAGAACACAGACATCAAAGAGCCTTACCTGCTCTCCAGAGACGTGATCAGGAACCTGAGCACGGGAGCTCGGTTCCGCCTCTTTTCCAGCATCGATTTCAGGGCTCCACAGCCTTGCTTTACTATTTGATCTGTCTGTAACGGGAGAGAGTGGTCACATTGAAAAGGACAACATTTGCTTCAGAGGAGACAATTGAGCAGAGGCTTGTAGGAGCTTCAATAGAATAAAATAGAATAGTTTTGACCTTGGTGTCTGTATCCTGGCCCCTCTGGGCCACCGTAGCTGTCAGCAGGGCCAGGGTGAGCTTGTACCAGAAGTCCTCATCACCTCCCATGTCTTGGGCCTTCTCCAGCAGTGCCAAGGCCTGAGAGTGGTTCTGTTCCTTATTGGCCAGGACGGCAAGAGAGAGCAGACTCCTCCCTTCTGCAGCCTGATCTCCCAGCTCCTGAGCACACAATAGAAGAGACCACAAAAACATAATACAAGTGAATTGCTAAACTGTTATGACTTCACATACACATAAATAGGAGTCACATTTCAACCAAAACAAAGAAACACTTCACAAATATGCAGTGGACTACTTAAGAGAAATATTGAAAACCAAACTATTGACAAAATTACTCAAAATGAAATAACCTTAGCAACCAGATGGGCCTCTGCCAGTAGCTGTCTGGCGGGTTGGTACAGTCCCATACCAAGGCATATCTCAGCCTTATCAAGCCAGATATCCTGACTCCACAAATCCCCACACTGCTTCCCAGACAGACAGATGTGGTCAACCTTAGACTTCTGTAAACAGAGAAATGAATAAAGGCAGCAATGTCAGAATTCTGATCCCTAAATTCTATTCAATGCCCTGGCCCTGCACCACATGGAAAATATGGAATTATGGAATGAACTCAGTAGGTTAAGTCTGAACATACTGTAAATCTAAAGGATTGTTCACGGGCTGCAGAACTCTGGGTAAGGCAATGAAAAAGTACAACCATTAATAATGCTCGTTAAAAAAAATGTTTGGATCATCGTCATGCCAGATTGACATGAACGACGGCCATTTGAAATTTAACAAGCAACTAATTAAACTCTCATGAACCTGTGATAATGATGTGTTATGGGTTTCACATTATGAAAAGTGCAGTTTGGACTTATATCCCTGTCTCTGCGTTTGACTGTAATCAACCTGTGCTGCTTGCCAATCAGGCTTTAAACTATAATAAAAGTAGAATCAAACTAAGAACTACAGGAGTACAGTTATTCATTTCAGGGGTCATTTCGCTTTCTTTCTCTTCAATTCTAGGTCTATAAACCCTTACGGTGATAATACACCTTGTATGGTATGCTTGTTCATTTCAGCTATGACGCTTTGAAACTAACCTCATTGTCCGTTTTGCCATTATAATCCATATACAGGCTGTTTCTCTCTCTTTGTAAAGCTATAGCTTTGCGACACCTGCAATGAAATAATGCATGGACAGGAGATCAAAACACCAGTAACAGAATCAGGGCAAACACTACAAATCCAATACAAATGAGTATTCAGTATGTACAGGAGCTGGTATAAAAGAGTGAGGCACACGTACTCCATTTGTTCCTGCTCCTGGATACCAGTCAGGCTCAGGAGCTTCTCGTGGTACACTGTAGACGTCTCCATATCCAGCTGAGAACAGCTCCTCACAATTCTAAAACGTTAGGAAGGAAATAAACAGGAAAGGAAATAAACGGGAAAACTATTAGGTAATATTTCACAATAAATCAATGATTCTGAAATGGGCAAGCATTTGGACCACACATGTGGAAAACCTACACTGTTTTTCAATCATTGACAAGCCAAAAGTAAAAGCAGTAGCCTTAACTAACATACCCTGAGTATACCAAACATTAGGACCACCTTCCTAATATTGAGTTGAATTTTTTTTTGTCTTGCCCATTCACCCTCTGAATGGCACACATACTGTACACAATCCATGTCTCAATTGTCTCAAGGCTTAGAAATCCTTCTTTAACCCGTCTCCTCCCCTTCATCTACAATGATTGAAGTGGATTTAACAAATAACATCAATAAGGGATCATAGCTTTCGCCTGGATTCACCTGGTCAGTCTGTCAAGGAAAGAGCATGACAGACTGTGTTCTTCATGGTTTTGTATACTCAGTGCATATGCACAATTTCCCGGACACATTAAGTCTAGTCCTGGACTAAAAAGCAAGATAAATGGAGAATCTCCATTGAAAATGCTTTTTAGTCCGCCCCATAGACTATTTCCAGTGAAAGTAGCAGTGTTGCACCTGTGCACGCACAGAAAGAATAAACTCTCACCTGAGACGGTAGAGGTCAGAGAGGCTCCTTCTGTCCAGCAGGTCATGGGCAATGACCTCAGCCAGGTGCAGAATGGGAAGAGTCAGGTGGGTGAGAGAAAGAGACTGCAGCTCTTTCACCAGCAGGTCCAGGAAGAACAAGCTCTGAGTCTGTAGCCACCGAGACACAGGGAGAAAAGGAAGTAAATACATGACTTGATCATTACCATTTTGTTTCATTAACATCCTGCGTTTGTAATTAGTAATTTAATAAGTAGATCAGGACAGTGGTTCAATTGTGCAGGACAGTGGTTAAATTTGATGTGTAAAACGTGTAAACTTTGAGCCATAGACAATAAGACTTTATCCACCTGTATCATGTGTTCATACAGCTTGTGGGACAGGACAGAGAAGAAAAAAAAAAACACTACAGTACAGCCTGATATCATGAAGTGTTGGACTGGTCATTGTTTAGCATATTTTTGACACTGTGTAGGACTGCACCATCTGAGCATGTTCTCATTTAACTTGTATGATTACCAAGCATAATTGTGTCACCTAATACTGTCACACTGGAGTGGCATAAGATAAATTAATCACTACACGTCTTTAATTTAAAATAAGCTTATTTTTTCTCTCTCTCCGCCAACATTCTGATTTGCTCCCAAAATCAATGAGTAGACATCCTCTTCCAACAAACAAATTATGACTTGTCAAGACGAGGATCAATATCGACTCAATGTTTCCGGCTTTCAAGCCTTCGACCCTGAGCCGCCACGGCCAATTGAAACAGTCCCTGTTCCGATAATGACTCTAATTTATATTCACTAGGGACCAAAAGGACGAAAACAGACTGAAATAGGGAGACTACCTGAACTTGTCAACTATTGTTGCAAAACGTTTTGCCATGGTGTGCCCTAATGAACATGACCCTATCAGGCTCTATAACAGAGACAGTCAGAGAGAGCTTAGTGGTGCCTGCCTGTTTGCTGAGGCTGTGTCTGTTGATGCAGTGGGGGCTGGTGTCATATCTGAAGGCCTGGCGGACAACCTCGGGACAGTCGTACTGTGCCCACTCCTCTGGGCTGGAGGGCAACACGTCATCCTGTGGCCTCCGGGCTTTGGGCTTCTCCTCAGTAGGGGGTGGCTGTTTAAAAACAGAAGAGCTCTGGTATTCCTTGGCCAAATATTAATTCCTAATTGCTTTCAGCTGGCAAAAGTGTACAATTGAACTGTACAAATACTCTAAACTGCACATTGGCAAGAATGTACAATGGTAAAATAACATATCGTATCATTCATTACTTGTCATTTGCAATGCTATACAATGAGAAAACAACAAAAAATAGCCATGGACTTCTCTGAAGGTGATCAGGACTGGGTGGTCAGGTCTACCTCTTTAGATTTTTTGCCTTTGTCCTTCTCCTTATCTTTGTCTTTTTGGGCTGTTGCAGAGGGACATGGCCGGGACGGTGGGACTAGAGGATTCTTCATCATCTCACTGATTACCTCACGTGCAGTTGCCATGGACACCTGCAATGGGAGTGAACTGCTATCACTCGTCTTTTTGTTACCCGTAAATCAATTTTTTTTTAAATGGAGAAACCGTTTTGTGGCTTATACTGTATGCATCTGCTGGTATAAAACATTGTGAAATTACTGGGTCGTGTTCAGTAGACATTAAACGTAAAGGTACTATCTGAACCTGTTGTCCATTACAAAATGTTTTGCTACGGTGTGCCCTCATGAACACAACTTAGGTGTGGTAGTTTTAAAGGAGTCCCTACCTGCCAGATCTGCAGCACTAAGCTATAGGCCCTGAGTAGGTTCTGTTGGTGCTGGGGGGATGCCCTGTCCCCCATGGCAGCCAGCAGAGTGTGTGCTCTGACCAGGCTGTCCAGACGCCTCACCTCCCTGAGGTCAGAGAGACAGGGCCCAGACACCGCCCCCTGCACCCCGATGTGGGACTGAACCTTCACTGGTATCAGCCCTGTCCCTTCTCCCGACTCATCTGTAAGGGAGGAGGAAAAACACATAGGGCCCGTTTCAGACTTAAGAAATGTACGCCGCCTTGCGCACGCCTTCCTACGCACTAGTCAGTAGTTGGTATTCAGACTTACCTTATGCAGATGCGTAAAGGGCTTTGCAGGCGTGGTTCCCTTGCAAGCGATGAATAAAAGTAATTCACCTGCTGAAAACCCTCCCACTTGCTAACAGATTTTCTGGTGGAGTTTTCATTCAATAGAGGTTTCAGTACATTTATCTGAAGCAATCCCTTTAAATTTGGGTACCTTTAGTTCGAATTTTCTCGACAGACTCACAGGGATCAATTCAAGAAAGCCATGTAGGCCTAAATACACACATATTTGTCTCCTTTTTAGCATCAATTGGTAGATTTAAAAAATATTCTGATCTTGTATATTATTTAGGGTTAGAAGGGATTCATGAATGATAAAAAATATATATTTGGAGAGCTTTTACACACTAAATATATTGGCGAATCAAAAAATACAGTGGTTTGATTCATCTTGAAGTTGCCATATTCAATTGTTCAATAGTTGAAATATTGGAAGGTGAGTGTACAATAGGTGAGTGAACAGTAGTCATATGAATCTACCCTAATAATACTCACTCACCATGGATCTGTGATGACAACGGTCATCGTGAACCATGCGCTATGCTCCAGGTTTAAACTGCTACGTATGGCCTGCGTTCCATAATGACACAAATAGGCTACCCGTCCCCTATTATTGCACAACTTGTAATAAGTTAGCCTAATATGATCCACTATTGCTAGCAATCCTAAGGAACAACCACACGAACGTGACAGAGGAAATAAAGGTAAACTAACGATATAATGGAATCCAGCAAGAAAAAAAGAAAAAAAAGTGACAGTAATACATGAATGTAGGGATAATTGCCGGTGGCTACCGATAGTGGATAATATTTAACACCATACCATTTTTTTGTTGATAGATACAGTGAAAAGTCTGGGCATAATTAAAACATTTTAGAAATCATAAATCAACTTGGTAGGTTTGGCGCTATAGGCCTGTCATTTGCGCTATAGGCCTGTCATTTGCGCTATAGGCCTGTCATTTGCGCTATAGGCCTGTCATAGCGTTGATCTCCAAATGTCATCCTTACATGTTATAAGGCCAGCATTTCATAAACGTCACTGTGGTGATAAAAGGTGACCTGTTGACATGCTTCAGTTTGCTGCCATATGACTGGTTTCACATTTGTCTACAAGCGATCCTAAGATCGAAAACGATCGTCATTTATATTTACAATCCCCTTACACAAACGGCTTACTCCATTTTACCTAGCTCTTATCAATTTGTAAATTACAGTGCACGGAGAACGGTGTTATTTCAGAAAAATGAAGTAGATGTTGTTCCACTTGGGACCGACAGGTTGCTCGACCTTAATCATCATTTCATTGTGAGTAAAGGTGGTGGAATTATGAGGGAATTAAGTCAGAATGCGGCTTATCTGTAGACACACCTCTTAGATCTCAAATGGTGAATAGGATGCTGTTCTCATGCTTAAGGTCAAGGTCAGAATACGCATAGAGAGAAAACTGCATAAAAAAGGGAATTGCGTTCCAGTTACGTGTGCTTAACTCGGGTCGGGTTTCCCCACATACTGTCCACCTGGGTTTAAATGTTTAAAATACTTTCCCATTCGCTCTGGCCTGTCTGTAGTGCTAGTTGCAGGGTTGCAGTTTTGAAAATATTCTCTTGGGTCCAGGCAAGCTCGATCAACCCCTGCTAAAATATTTGAAAACATCTGAAATAGTATTCGACCCCAAGGCTGGCGTACATGTACAAGCACACACACACGCACAGCAGTCAACATAAATGAGTAGACTCATCCCAAGAGAAAGCAGTACCTCCTTGGGAATTTTCTCTCCTCTCCAGTTCTTTCAGTTTGCTTCCCTTGGAACCGGTCTTCTCTACTAATTAAAATGAAAAGAAAAACAGGAAATGGTTTACGATTTTTCAGTAACTAAACAGACCTTTACATAGCAATCACACAAACACATAGCAATGACAAGAAACATACCATTGCTCTCTTCCTGGTCAGTGATCATGTGCAGGAGGATGTCGATAGCCCACTGTATCTGGTGCTGGGCATCAGCAAGGGGAAAGTTCTGACAGTACAGCCACTCCCCAAACTCCAACAGGAAATCCGCCTTCTGCCACTGACTCTTCACACTCTACACAAACACAACAAACCCATAAGGTTCACCCATACAAAGCTACAGCGTAAGCGATGCACAGAGCCTGGCTGCAATAGCACTAAGCTTCCACTAGATGCTGCTAGAGTCCCTTAGCTCAATAGGGCCACTTGGATTCAGACCTGGCAAGGAACTGCGGCAATATTTCACACTTCGAAGAGCACACTGAAGAACTGTATGTATGTAAAGTAATCAAAAGTGAAAATGCAAAAGTGCATGTGTACGTGTATGTGTAGGTGTGTGTGTGTGTGTGTGTGTGTGTGTTTGGGTTAAATGCGGAAGACAGATTTCGGGTTGAATGTATTCAGTTGTACAACTGACTAGGTATCCCCCTTTCCTTACCAGTAAAGAAGTAATGGCATTCTGGTAGCAGGCCAACTGCTGTAGCATCTCCCCAGAACACAGCGCCACTCGGTGCCACATGTGGGAGCAGTAGAGCTCCCCTTCATCCCGGAACTTCTGCATCTCTATCACCACACTCTCCCCCAGCCGAGCTTTCACCAGCACCCGGTGCTTGAACAGGAGCCTAGGGCACAGTCATGGGGGAAGACAAGCACAGTTTCACATTCTCATGCCCGTTTCCCACCATCGTGCCAACCCAAACCATCCTGTGCTGGCTCAGACATTTTCTTTTCACATTGTCATTTCCAGCAACTATGTGGATGTGTAACCAGAATGCCATAACCAGGCCAGCACAGTACAGTGCTGTGGCTCAGTGGTGTGAAAAGGGTATCACATACTCACACATGGGTAACCCCACAGAAATATGATTGTGATAATCGCCATGAAAAAGTTACGTTCCATATTTCCTTTTCAAACACTGAAAAACTTGTGTGATGCTTTATTAAGGGCATAATTTCCTCCGGCTAAACTATCAAGACCTAATGTTTTCATTACTAAGGATTTGACGCTCTGAAAAGCACTCGCAAAAGCTGAACCCCCCCCCCACAAAAAAACAAATTGTTTAAGCAAAAGATTTTACAAATCAAACATATTTTATGCTTATTCACCCAATAAGGGTCAGGCTTTTTTGCTGAGGCCTCCATAATGATGGAATTTCCCATATCCAAAATATGACATTTCATAAAACACACATACTTATTTATAGCGTCATATTCAAATCGAGGCATATTAACACGTGTACAAATAAGCACTCAGAAATGTGATGACGCCAGTGATAGGAGTCCGCAGTCCTGTATAACCTCTTCCCTCTCTCTCTCTCTCCCCCTCTCCTCTCCTTTCACCATTTCTATCCCCCGTTTTCTCCTAGTGTCAGTGTAGTACTCACGGCCTTTAAAACCTCTTCCATCTCTCTCCTCTCTCCCTTTCCTCCTGGCCTTCCCCATTATTTCCCCTTATTCCCCGCATCATTTCTCTCCAGCACTCACAGCCTGTGTCTGGTGCGGGGCATGTCTCTGATAGCCTGCTCCAGCAACGTCAGAGCTCCTGTCCAATCTGAGCTGTCCGCGTGGATGTGGAACAGCAGGCCGTACATGGCTGCTCTCAGGGTCAGGTCATCCTCAGGGCTCCCCATGTCTACACACGCACACACAGACAGAGGCGCGCACACAAAAATGTATAGATAAACACACGCACGCACACACGCAAACACAAATGCAGAGACACAAACAGACACAGAAAGAAAGGAATAGAGAATGAGAATCACAAATATTTTGGATTCGCATAACCAGTAGGCTATTAGATCTGTTGCATCCTGAAGTTCTCTGTAGAGAGTGAATAGGTTGGGTGACGGAACTTAACAGAACTTCAGGAAAAAGCATTACTCTATGTGACTGCTTGGATGTAAATGCCACAGATCTAATGGCCTACTGGTGTGCGTGGGAATGTGACTTCATCTATCACGTCGACTAGTGGTGTTTGAGAATGATACAGCACAAGACAGGCCGTTTTGGAAAAAAATAAACAAGCAGGCTTATGGAATTAAAGTCATAAACAAGATTATAGAATACAAAGTAGTAGTTAGCTGTGAAACGGCAGTCAATGTTTTGTGTGGTATGAACATTTGAAGTTTGTGTGGGGACTCACTTGAGGCTTCCAGCGATGAGGTCACAGAGGGCATCACAGTCAGGGAAGCCCCTCCCTTCTCCTCCCCCTGCTTAAACCACCAGAGAAAACGAATCATACACATGAACACTTCAAACCCCACTTGATTGAATAGGAGTATTTTTACAGTGACAGCACCAATGATACACATACTGTACAGAAGCCAATGTGGGGAGTGGCTCGTACCAGAGAAACATGACAAATACGACAGGAGTTCGCTATAAAACTAGATCTGCGACCAGGCTAGTTCGAGATGGGGTTCTTACAGTTGGGTCTTTCTTGCTGGTGTGGACCAGGGCTTTCAGGATCTTCTCCAGAGGCTGTCGGAGCTGCTGTCTCTCCAGTGAGGTCTCAGTCAAGGGCAGGCAGTTGTTCCAGTAGTGGCGCGCTGTAGCCATACACAGGACAGAGTTACCTGCCCGCTCCGCATAGCTGAAGAAGAGAGAAAGCATTGGTTGCTATGGCACGAATGGATATGAAGATGGTTGAAATGGAGAGTAAAATAAAGACAGATCAAAAAACGAGAGAGAGAAAGAGACAGAGAGAGAGAGATACTGTAGTCAAAGCAACAAAGTGAAATAAAGGTAGAACAAAGTAATGAGCAGTCTATTGTTTAGGAATGACAGAAAACAGAAACTAACCTGACACTGGACTGGAGCATCTGCAAGGCTTCTCTGTAACTGTGAGGATGTCCATTTGACTTGTGGACCATGCTCAATCCTCTTAGACATGCAGCATTGCTCAACATCTCCTGCACGGCCGACTGGCTATAACTTGAAAAGGTCAAAAAACATTTTTTAAATAAGCTGACAAATATGCCGTTCAGAGAATCAAGTCAGCCAGTCAGGAATTTGACAAAATGTCACTGCTACAGTAACGTAGATACTGACAGTCACCATTTTTTAGAATGACTGACTGTCAGAATCCTACAAAGAGTGGGACCTTAAAGCCTTGAAGATAACCATTAACTGAAGTCATTCGATGATAGTATATTGCACATTGTAGTAACATGAAAGTATTACTGCATATATGGCCCTGAGTATATTGTAATGTTCTCTTGTGGACACTACTGTAGCTGTCATTTGCACCTCAACTTCCTATGTAAAAAAAACACTTGATCACATCCCATATTTTGATTTAAAGGCAAATTGACCAACATGGGTATATATCAGGTAAAACATACAGGGAAGATCTGACCATTTCAGCCTTGGTAAAACAGATGGAATCAAAGTCACCATAGTGACCAACACTTACAGAGCATAGGCCATGACCTTCAACCTCTGAGCTGCAGCGGCCTCCAGCTGCAGTGCATTGTGGCTGCAGGTCATGACCAGGTTGTGGTCCTGGGCCTGGTGAGAGAAGCAAGCCAGGTGTGTCCACACCTGCAGCTCGACCACAGGGTCACTCCACTTGCAGTCTGACGTCATGCGGACCAGCTAGAGGAGAGGATGGAGAGAGGAGAGGGAAATAGTAGGGAAGGAGGAGAAGAGGGAGAAAGAGGCAATGAGTGCTCTGTCCTCTGGATCCATAGAACTGGGGTTTAATGATGGAAGAATGCAGGGCGGAAATGCATACAGTCCTACAGGGCTAGGAAATGAAAACAAACAAATCAAATAAGATGTTCATTTGAGGAAGCATTTTTTGACCGAATTCACAGACATAGACATGAACAAACGCTCTGATTACCAGTACGGTCTCAAAGCATCTGTTGCCTCCTGGCTAAGAAAGCAGGACCTACCGTAGAGAGACTAGGGACAGAGAACTCTATCTGCCTGGGGTGACTGTTGCATAACAGCATTTCCACTCCTACCAGCACACGTGTCATGGCTGACACTGCCTCATTCTTACACTGGAAAGACAAAATTAGATAAAGATACAACTGAATATTTTATCACAATGGTACCGTGGCTTACCAGTCAAAACAATAGAGATGAATTAACAACTATCTCTGACAGGCACAATCATACATGTACAGTATATCAATGAGACTGACATTTGCAATTAATAAATGGCTCACTATCCCCTTGTGATACTGTACAGTCGTGGCCAAAAGTTTTGAGAATGACACAAATATACATTTTCACAAAGTCTGCTGCCTCAGTTTGTATGATGGCAATTTGCATATACTCCAGAATGTTATGAAGAGTGATCAGATGAATTGCAATTAATTGCAAAATCCCTCTTTGCCATGCAAATGAACTGAATCCCCCAAAAACATTTCCACTGCATTTCAGCCCTGCCACAAAAGGACCAGCTGACATCATGTCAGTGATTCTCTCATTAATACAGGTGTGAGTGTTGACGAGTACAAGGCTGGAGATCACTCTGTCATGCTGATTGAGTTCAAATAACAGACTGGAAGCTTCAAAAGGAGGGTGGTGATTGGAAACATTGTTCTTCCTCGGTCAATCATGGTTACCTGCAAGGAAACATGTGCCGTCATCATTGCTTTGCACAAAAAGGGCTTCACAGGCAAGGATATTGCTGCCAGTAAGATTGCACCTAAATCAACCATTTATCGGATCATCAAGAACTTCAAGGAGAGCGGTTCAATTGTTGTGAAGAAGGCTTCAGGGCGCCCAAGAAAGTCCAGCAAGCGCCAGGACCATCTCCTAAAGTTGATTCAGCTGCGGGATCGGGGCACCACCAGTAAAGAGCTTGCTCAGGAATGGCAGCAAGCAGGTGTGAGTGCATCTGCACCCACAGTGAGGCAAAGACTTTTGGAGGATGGCCTGGTGACAAGAAGGGCAGCAAAGAAGCCACTTGTCTCCAGGAAAAACATCAGGGACAGACTGATATTCTGCAAAAGGTACAGGGATTGGACTGCTGGGGACTGGGGTAAAGTCATTTTCTCTGATGAATCCCCTTTCCGATTGTTTGGGGCATCCGGAAAAAAGCTGGTCCGGAGAAGACAAGGTGAGCGCTATCATCAGTCCTGTGTCATGCCAACAGTAAAGCATCCTGAGACAATTCATGTGTTTTTGGTTGCTTCTCAGCCAAGAGAGTGGGCTCACTCACAATTTTGCCTAAGAACACAGCCATGAATAAAGAATGGTACCAACACATCCTCTGAGAGCAACATCTCCAGGAACAGTTTTGTGACGAACAATGCCTTTTCCAGCATGATGGAGCACCTTGCCATAAGGCAAAAGTGATAACTAAGTGGCTTGGGGAACAAAACATCAACATCAATTTTGGGTCCATGGCCAGGAAACTCCCCAGACATTAATCCAATTGAGAACTTGTGGTCAATCCTCAAGAGGCGGTTGGACAAACAAAACCCCACAAATTCTGACAAACTCCAAGCATAGATTATGCAAGAATGGGCTGCCATCAGTCAGGATGTGGCCCAGAATTTAATTGACAGCATGCCAGGGCGGATTGCAGAGGTCTGGAAAAAGAAGGGTCAACACTGACTATTGACTATTGACTCTTTGCATCAACTTCATGTAATTGTCAATAAAAGCCTTTGACACTTATGAAATGCTTGTAATTATACTTCAGTATTCCATAGTAACATCTGACAAAAATATCTCAAGACACTGAGGCAGCAGACTTTGTGAAAATTAATATGTGTGTCATTCTCAAAACGTTTGGCCTTGACTGTAACTTGAGTTAAAACAATGATTTACTATATACAGACGGTTGGGTGATGGATCATATTTCTTCTCACATTAACACTGCACTGACTCAGAGTCTGGGGGAATAACCACATTTTGTAATTTAGTAATTTAGCAGACGCGCTTATCCAGAGCGACTTACAGTTAGTGCATTCATCTTAAGATAGCTAGGTGAGACAACTACATCTCAGTTATAGTTTCCTCAAAGTAGCTATTAACAAAGCAAGTGCTAGTAGAAAAAAGTAAAGTGCAAGTTTTAGTTTACAAAAGGCAAGGGTGTTAGTTGTGTTTTTTTGTGTTTGGGGGGTTCAGACGTTTTCAAAAGATGGGCAGGTACTCTGTCCTTCAGATTCAGATCTACTTTATTATCCCACCAGGGGAAATTAATTTGGTCATGTGCTTAAAAAGACAGTATAGAAAACAGGAAACACAGAAACTACACAATAGAATTCATTCAAAGTGCTATAGCTACACATTTAAAGTGAAAACGCAATATGCTGTATACTCGATGGCACAAGCGGGGAGCCCAGCCAACAGAGAGTTGCAGTAGTCCAGAAGGGAGATGACAAGTGCCTGGATTAGGACATGTGCCGCTTCCTGTGCGAGGTAGGGTTTGTACTCTGGATGTTGTAGAGCATGAACCTGGAGAACGACAGGGCTGTCCAGGGTAAGGCAAGGTTATTTGCACTCTGGGAGGGAGACACCGTGGAGTTGTCAACCGTGATGGAGGTCTTGGAACGGGCAGGCCTTCCACAGGAGGAAGAGCAGCTCCGTCTTGTCGAGGTTGAGCTTGAGGTGCTGGGCTGACAGCCAGGCAGATTCATGAACAGCTCATCATACTGACTAACTTGACTGGGTGAGCATGTTTTTATTTGATTTTATCTAACCTATATTTAACCAGAAAGTCCCATTGAGGTCAGAAAACATATTTCCCAAGGGAGACTTGGACTGTTATGTTACTGTACCTCATCATCAATGTCCAGCTTCTGTCCAATCTGCTGCTGGAGGAGCCTCTTGGTCCACACCCACGTAGAAATGACCTGTTTCCTCACTGCGATAGGGACGCTCTCTCCCGGCACATTGCCATTAGACAGGTGCAGTGCATAGTCACACAGCTAAAAGTTCATAAAGTGGGGGAAATAAAAGTTAGCATAGTAACCATAGCAGCATAAGGGTTACATTGACATTTTAGTCATTTAGCAGACACTCTTATCCAGAGCGACTTAGAGCAGCAATTAGGTTTACGTGCCTTGCTGAAGGACACAGACAGATTTTTTCACTTAGTCGGCTCGGGGATTCGAACTAGCGACCTTTCGGTTACTAGCCCGGTTACTGTCTGCTTTGCAAAAGCGTTAAAACTGTTTGCATAACCATAGCAGTTAGCAAAGTAACTAGCCTAACCATGTGTATCTGCACAATACTCTTTTCGAATCCACATACACTCATAACCTTGGGACTCCATAGCGGGGGCTTTGCAGCTCTGAGTTCCACATATGACAGTATCTAGAGAAAATCCATTGCGTAATCTGAGTTTGTTTAAGTCAGCTATCTAAGACTTATCTGATATATAGGCCTATATGTTGAAAATGGAGAACCATTATTATCTTCAGTTCTGAAAGAGAACGCTTCGTTAATAATTCACTAATAAAGTTACTTCTATCCAGAGTATGTGCTGACGATACAGCCGACCCTTTGGAGAATAGCAGAATAGGAACAAATGCACTTCATTCACATGAAATAGTTCAAACAAAGCAGATCTATCTCTGTAAAAGATGGATGAATGTCAGAATGAGTCACTTGGGTTTCACACAGACTAGGGGCTCTAATTCCAAATGAAATCAAATCAAAGTTTATTTGTCACGTGCGCTGAATACACCTTACAGTGAAATGCTTCCTTACAGGCTCCAACCAATAGTGCAAAAAAAGTATTTGGTAAACAATTGGTAAGTAAAGAAATAAAACAACAGTAAAAAGACAGTGAAAAATAACAGTAGCGAGGCTATAAAAGTAGCGAGGCTACATACAGACACCGGTTAGTCAGGCGGATTAAGGTAGTATGTACATGTAGATATGGTTAAAGTGACTATGCATATATGATAAACAGAGAGTAGCAGTAGCGTAAAAGAGGGGTTGGCGGGTGGGTGGTGGGACACAATGCAAATAGCCATTTGATTACCTGTTCAGGAGTCTTATGGCTTGGGGGTAAAAACCGTTTAGAAGCCTTTTTGTCCTAGACTTGGCACTCCGGTACCGCTTGCCATGCGGTAGTAGAGAGAACAGTCTATGACTGGGGTGGCTGGGGTCTTTGATAATTTTTAGGGCCTTCCTCTGACACCGCCTGGTGTAGAGGTCCTGGATGGTAGGCAGCTCATTTTGGCTGCCCCTAAGGCGGCGCTATTGTCAAATGCACAGTATTTGGCAATTTAGGCTTGTAAAAACTGTCGCTCTGGCATTTGCCACCCCTTGCAACCAGGTTCGGCAATTTACCTGTCTAACATCAGCTTCCTTGCTTAACTTGTTATGGATAGGGGGCAGCATTTTCACGTTTGGATGAAAAGCATGCCCAGAGTAAACTGCCTGCTACTCAGTCCCAGTTGCTAATATATGCATATCATTCGTAGATTTGGATAGAAAACACTCTGAAGTTTCTAAAACTGTTTGAATGATGTCTGTGAGTATAACAGAACTCATATGGCAGGCAAAAAACAGAAAAAATTCAACTAGGAAGTGGGAAATCTGAAGTTGGTCGTTTTTCAACTCATTCCCTATTGAAGATACAGTGGGATATGGGTCATGTTGCACTTTCTAAGGCTTCCACTAGATGTCAACAGTCTTTAGAACCTTCTGATGATGTCTGATGATTCCCCCCTAGAAGTGGGGCCGAATGAGAGGGTAGTGAGTCAGAGGTCTGGCAGAATGCTTTGAGCTCGTGACGCTCGTTCACGTGAGAGCGAGCTTTCTTCCATAGCTTTTCTACAGACAAAGGAATTCTCCGGTTGGAACATTATTGAAGATTTATGTTAAAAACATCCTAAAGATTGATTCTATACTTCGTTTGACATGTTTCTACGGACTGTAATATGACTTTTCGTCGGAACTTTTGCCTGGACCTGCCCGCGTCGTGAGCTTAGATTGTACTGAACGCGCGAACAACAAGGAGGAATTTGGACATAAATGATGGACTTTATTGAACAAATCAAACATTTATTGTGGAACTGGGATTCCTGGGAGTGCATTCTGACAAAGATCATCAAATGTAAGTGAATATTTATAATGCTATTTCTGACTTATGTTGACTCCAACATGGCAGATATCTTCTAGGTTGTGTTGGTCTCTGAGCACCGTACTCAGATTATTGCATGGTTTGCTTTTTCCGTAAAGTTTTTTTGAAATCTGACACAGCGGTTGCATTAAGGAGAAGTATATCTTTAAATCTGTGAATAACACTTGTATCTTTTATTAATGTTTATTATGTTTATGTTTATTATGTTTAGTATTTCTGTGATTTCATGTGGCTCTGTGCAAATTCACGGGATGTTTTGGAGGCAAAGCCAAATGTAAACTGAGGTTTTTGGATATAAATATGAACTTGATCGAACAAAACATACATATATTGTGTAACATGTTGTCCCGGGAGTGTCATCTGATGAGGAATATCAAAGGTTAGTGATTAATTTGATCAATATTTCAGCTTTTTATGACTCCTCTCTTTGGTTGGAAAATCGCTGACTAGTTGCTGACCTAACATAATTATATGTTCTGCTTTCGCCGAAAAGGTTTTTTGAAATCGGACACTGTGGTTGGATTAACGCAAATTTTATCTTTAAAATGGTGTCTAATACTTGTATGTTTGAGAAAATTGAATTATGAGATTTCTGTTGATTGAATTTGCCGCCCTGCAATTTCATTGGCTGTTGGCGAGGACCCCAGTCCTAGACAGATAAAAAATAAAAATAAAAATGTATATGTTCATATGCCCATCATGGAACGAAAGATTTGAATATGTCGGTGACCCTCATATTTAGAAATATTGAAGTTATTTTCCTGTCCAATTGCTTGTTTTCGATTTTATTTGATTAAAAACCAAGCCCGCAGTAGGCTACCCTACTATAAGTCTGGTTCAACAGCAATGTGTCTTCGCATCTTTTTTGTTTATTCTGGCCATACATTAGCCAAGTAGCCTATCAATGAAAGGTTACAAAATATTCTACTTGTGAGAGTGCCTTGAAATATTTGAGGTTTTTGCCCTCATGCTTTTCCTTAATTCACAATTTTTTGGAGCTAATATTTTTTTCATTCTGGAGAAGTGAAAATGTGATGCGTAAAGACACTTAGGTCTACATGTTGAAGCCAAATAGAACAATGTAGACCGCAAATATGCGAAACATTAAACAAAGCAATGTATTTTACTGTTACTGCTATTATTTGTTGCTGTACACTATTTAATAAACAGTATCAATCCACAATGGACTAGGACGAGAATATTCCATTCCCATTCCCTCCAGACGAATTGGAGCTGATGATATCGCAAAGACTGCCAATAGCCTAAACAACTTGAGACAACCGCATGCAGTATTAAGCCATAGAGAACATTTATTAGCCAGTGAGTGGTCAAGCCCTCGCCACACCTACAACTTATTTATTCATCAAAACCCAGCCTTTCCTTGCCACCGCCAGCTATTGCGCCCATGATTCCCGCTGTGAAAATATAATAAATATTTTAAAACAACCACAACTCAACAGAGGCTGCTCTAAGATTTACCATAGTGCTAGGTTAGAAATATTGATTTTTTTAAATAGAGCCCTAGTTGTAGAAAAATGTATTTGTTAAAATAGAGCCCTAGTTGTATTTAGAGTATTTCTGAAAAGCATAATGTATCAAAGTGCCTTGATTCTTTCATTTTTTGTGCCCCCCACCCCCTTTTCAACAAAATAAAATATAGGGGAAAGATACTGGAGATACTAAGATGTAAGACATAAGGAGTTTCAACAGCCCTCCAGGAACTTATTTAGAGATCACTTATTCAGAGAAACTTGTGAAACCTGAAGACCAGAGGCTGCCCTTCAGGAATACACAGGCACAGCTCTCTGATCCCTCAAACTGCCCAGCAGTAATACAGTCCAGGTCTCTATGCAGGTCCACCTCTGCCCTCTGCCTATCCCAATAAGCTCAGAGTGGGAGAGAGGGTGTTTGTTTTTACAGAGCCCAAATTAAGACCTCTTCAGGGGAGGGAGTACCCTTGACAGCACATTGAAGGATAATAGAACCTGACTCTCTGCCAAACCTAATTAGCAAGTCACCTTTAAAATCTCCCATGGCCCCGTCTCCTGGCTAGCTCACTACTTGACCCACACACACACACACACACCTCCAGAGCCTTCCGCATATCCTGGAGGGCCGCATGGTCGAGGGGGAGGCTGTGGATGCTGCCTGTCCTCTCGGCTCCCTTCCCGGCTCCTTTCTTCCTCAGCTCCCCCCTGCCTCCGCTGTCCTCCCTTCCCTGGCCAGTTCCCGGCCCAGCAGGTGACACAAACCAGGGCTGGATCAGCCCCTGGGCCACCGCATCACACAGCATAACCAACAGCACCGGCTCCCTGGAAGCACAGAAGAGCGTCATACTCTGTACATACAATCTGATGTGTGGAGACATTTCACTGCAGCTAATGTAGAAGGAAAAGCTGTGTACATTTACAAATACTGTGCCAAATCATATGTGAAGAATGCAACAAAGCTGCAGAATCATCTGGCCAAGTGCATAAAGTTCCCTCAGTGCTCACAACAAGCAACCTCTGACAAAAGTTCCTCTACTTCTATTCAAGGTGAAAATGATGAATCAGACACCCTATCGATAGCAACAGCTTCTTTTGACCCAAATGGAGGAACATACTGAGAGAAATGCTGATGAATGTCTTGCTCGAGCAGTGTATGCAACTGGTTCACCTCCGATGTTCACAGGCAATGTGTATTGGAAGAGATGTCTAAATGTTCTTCGCCCAGCATACACCCCTCCAACCAGACATGCTTTATCTATTAATTTGCTGGATGCAGAGTTCAACAGAGTTCAAGTGAAGGTCAAGCAAATCCTAGAGAAAGCAGACTGTATTGCAATCATCTCTGATGGGTGGTCGAATGTCCGTGGGCAAGGAATAATTAACTACATCCTCTCCACCCCTCAACCAGTATTCTATAAGAGCACAGACACAAGGGACAACAGACACACTGGTCTCTACATTGCAAATGAGCTGAAGGCAGGCATCAATGACCTTGTACCACAGAAGGTATTTGCACTGGTGACAAACAATGCTGCGAACATGAAGGCTGCTAAAGTGGGAGTCCTACCCTCACATCACACCTATTGGCTGCGCTGCTCATGCATTGGATCTGCTCCTCAAGGATTTCATGGCACTGAAAACAATGGATACACTCTACAAGAGAACCAAGGAAATGGTTAGGTATGTGAAGGGCCATCAAGCTATAGCAGCAATCTACCTCACAAAGCAGTGAGAAGAATAAGAGCACCACATTGAAGCTGCCCAGCAACACCCGTTGGGTTAATGTTGTCATCATGTTTGACAGTCTCCTGGAGGGGAAGGAGTCTCTCCAAGAAATGGCCATATCACAGTCTGCCGATATGGACAGCCCCATCAAAAGGATCCTCCTGGATTATGTATTTTGGGAGAGAGTGGTAAGCAGCCTGAAACTCCTGAAACCTATAGCAGTAGCCATTGCACAGATTGAGGGAGACAATATCACCCTGTCTGATGTTCAGACTCTGCTTGCAGATGTAAGAGAAGAAATCCATACTGCCCTGCCCACTTCATTGTTGCTCCAAGCAGAGGAAACTTCAGTTCTGAAATAAATTAAAAGGCGTGAAGACTTCTGCCTGAAGCCCATACACGCCACAGTGTACATGTTGAACCCCAAGTATGCTGGCAAGAGCATCCTGTTAGGTGCAGAGTTCAACAAGGCCTATGGTGCCAACATATCTCATCAGCCACCTGGTGGAAGGGACTTTGTGGATCTGAGGCTCTTTCCCTTGTTGCTGCCATCATCCTCCAAATCCCACCAACATCAGCCGCCTCTGGTCCTTGTTTGGGAAAACACACACCAAGCACACAACAGGCTGACCAATAAAAGGGTTGAAAAATTGGTGGCCATCCGGGAAAATTTCAGTTTTTTTGAGCCTGACAATGAGCCATCCTCAACAAGGTTGGAAAGTGACAGTGAAGATGAGGCCTCATAGTCTGATGTTCAAGAGGTGGACTTTGAGGAGGTCCAGGGAGAAGACATGGAAGCTTGAGAAGAAGACAACCAAAGCTTTAGTTTCTAGACTATCATTTTACAGATGTATGTTGAAAACGTTTTTGGGAGATGCGATGGATCATTGGGGATCATTCCATATTCCCTTTCTTTTGTTGTTCAGTGAAATCATCCCATGTGAAGAGTCAACTAATTTAATTAAAGTTCAATACATAACTAAATTGTTTTTTTGTATTTCTATTGAAAGGATTTCATAATTTGCAATTATGTCTACTGTACTTATGATAAGGTAAAAGGTTTATGTCTCCATATGATATGGTAAATATATCCAATGCAAAAAACATCTACATTTAAATGGTATTAATATTAATTTGCATATATTTCCGTTAATTACCATATATTCCCGTTAATTCCCACGGAAAGTTTCCACCTCTGAATATTACCCAAAATGTGCAACCCTACATGCAAGTTTGATATTAAGGCAGATGAAAGTTCACATGTTCGAGAAGGCATTTCTGCTAAAAAATGCATTTTGATAAGAAAATATTTTTTTACGTTCAAACAGCTCTCCTGTGAAGTTGTGACTTGCGACATACGCCTAGTTTCCTGAATCGGGTCACATATGTACTATGTCACTAAAAGGCTGATGAGCATGAAGTATGTGACAGCAACAAGCAAATGTTACAATTTGTAGTGTTTAAGTGTTACCGTCCAGTGAGATGTTCCTCTTAGACTTACCCAGCGTGGCCGGTCTGTCTCAGCAGCTCCACGGCTCTCTGGAAGGCGGGCAGGAGGCGTCGCTGCTCCCCAGCTTCCACCAGGTGGCTGTTGTAGTTCCATAAGTACACGGCTGCGTTGACCACCACCCAGGCCTCGCGAATCTCTGCTCCCAGCTCGGCTGCCCGCAGGAAGTTGAAGGTGGCGTAGGCAGATAAGTCCTGGATCCAATCTCTGGGAGTGGGAAGGAGGGGAACAATAGTTATTTTGTCTGCAGTGCATAATATATGAGTCATATTGAGAACCACAAATAAGTTATAATAGTGTTTAAATTTAATGTAAAATGATATGCTGTGCTTTGTCCGTTTACCTGCATGTTTTGTTTGTGTGTGTGTGTGTGCGTGCGTGCGTGCGTGTGTTGATTCACCCAGCCTTGTGGGGACCTAAAATCCCCCTAAGTCCCCACAAGGATAGGATAACAAGGAAAATGTTCCACATACCCATGAGGACAAAAGCAATTTTTAAGCTTAGGGGTTAGGTTTAGAGTTACAATTAGGGTTATGGTTATGGTTAGAATTGGGGTTAAGGTAAGGGCTTAGTGGTTAGGTTTAGGGTTTGGGTTAAAGGTTAAGCTTAGGGTAAGAAAATAGGATTTTGAATGGAAATACCTTTTAGGACAGAAGAAAAAAAATATGAGTGTGTGCATGTGTCCTCACCTGTAGACAGCCCACTGTGGATTGTCCTCAGGGAGGCGGAGTCCTCTCTCCTCAGGAGGGGCGGCTGGGGTGTTGAGCTGTACCCCCTCAGAGCGGAGCTTGTGTATGGTGGCCTGCAAGGGACAACCTCGAATGATATCGATGATGACTTGCCCTCCCCATAACTCTGCCTCAAAAGAAGCAAATAACACCACTCAGCAAATAGCAAAGAGACAAACGGGCAGCCACACAGCCATAGTCATCGAAGGCAGCAAATATAACTGGTGAACTCAGAGAACAATGATTTTAACTCCTGTGGCTGTCTGACAACTGAGGTGAAACTCTTAAAATGTTTTGTGTACCGTCACATGGGGCACTTTTTTTGTCTCTAAGAACAAAGTAAAACAAGACAGATCCTGCTTCAGTTGTCTGTTTGAGTGTTTGGGTGATAGCCGACTGATTCCGTGAGCACCAAGCCTCACGCAAACAATTTCACAAATTTGGCTATTTTTAATCTTTGCTATGCTGTAATAAAGGCTTTACACTTTTTGTCAGACCAACCTCTCTGGTATTATTTATTTAGTGTTGTTTACACTGTTCCAAATTGTCCGAAAAATATATTTATAATAATAATAACCCTCCTTTTTCTTTGATCTCCTTCTACAGACTCTCTGGTACACTTATCATTTATTTTGTGTAGTTTACATTGTTCCAAACTGTTAGAAAAATTATATTGTAATTTAACAGCACCTCTTTGGTACACATAGGCCTAATATGTGGATTGCGCTTGCTCCATACATTATTTTCCACAACTAGTGAAATTTATTCCACACACCCGACTTCCCCTTTACCTCATGCGCAACCAATAAACCTTCCCCCGTTTCGAGTCTATTTGTCACGTCCTCTGCATCCATTTTGCTGTCACATGTGTTACAGTGTTCATAGTTTGATATAACCAGTTTATTGATGTGATCATGCTATGGGTCAGGCCCTATTTGTCACGTGCATGCGAAGAATTCATGTGTCACGTAAAGAGAGCAAGGGTTGAGGGAATATGTCATCTATTTCCTAAACAAATGAGGGATTTTGGTAACATAACTTTTCAGTCAGAAATGGATGTAATTATGTTGCAGCTTCAGCAACACAGACAGTGCTAAACACACACTGATGTTCTGTGGTGGTTGCTGCAGCAGGGAGGAGAGAGAGGCAACGGGTGCTAGTCACAGCCACTCGTTGTATTTTTTTTTAACAGCGCATCAATTCTGAGCCAGGCGGCACAATCATATCAACTGCGGTCGGACTCCCTCTAGTCATGTGTGTCTTAATTATTTCATCAAACAGGTCGCGTAAAACATGTATGGAAATATACAAGTTAAAAAAAATTGACCAATAGATTTTTGGGGGTCGGGGACAGCCCTAATCATTACACAGGTCCACCTTGTGCTGGAGATAATAACAGTTTTGTCACACAACACAACGCCACAGATGTCTCAAGTTTTGAGGGAGAGTGCAATTGGCATGCTGACTGCAGGAATGTCCACCAGAGCTGTTGCCAGAGAATTGAATGTTCTGGCATAAGCTACGGACAATGAGCACAATTGCATTTTATCGATGGCAATTTGTATGCACAGAAATACCGTGACGAGATCCTGAGGCCCATTGTGAGGTCATTTTTTAAAGATATCTGCGACCAAAAGATGCATATTTGTACATTTGTATTTAACCTTTATTTAACTAGGCAAGTCAGTTAACCTGTTGAGGATGGGGGCGCTGTTGAGACTATTTATGCTAATTGGGTAATTTTTGAAACGGCTTCCCACAAAATCCTTGATCGTACAATATGCATATTATTATTATTATTGGATAGAAAACAGTCTATAGTTTCTATAGGAGTTGAAATTTTGTCTCTAAGTGGAACAGAGCCCATTCTACAGCAATTTCCCTGACATGGAGTCAGATTTCAGAAATGTTGGCCACTGTTCTGAAGTCAGTTAAAAGGGCACTGTTATTGCTATGACTATACGGACACTTCTTACGTCTTCCCCTGGATGCCTTTACGTGATGACGATTCCAATGGGGTCGATTGCGCGTTCACAGGCACTACAAATGAAAAAACCCTGTAGCTAGCAAGTCTTTTCTTGGTGCGTAACGCGCGTGGAGGACACCGACCCGCTCCTGTTCCAAGCGTTAGTTTAGCCTGTTATATTTCTATATCTTTTCACTCGTTATAGGAGTTAAAAACATCATAAGGTAGTTAATTTAAAGCGTTTTATAGCAATTTATATCCGTTTAGTGCGATTTTGGGACATTTATTTTTGAAACGATGTGAATAGCTGGGCACGCTTTTCAGTTCATCCCGAACGCAGTTGGCATTTCCACATGGCAAGAGGACAGCTTTCCACCAAAAGACGATTACTCCCAAGAAAGGATCCTTTGCCCAAGATACTGATGGAAGAACAGCTCAAAGTAGGACATTTTTATTATGATAAATCGTGTTTCTGTCGAAACATTTTAGTGGCTTAGGACGCCATGTTTTTTGACGTAGCTTCGCTTGGCGCAAACTGTATTGAAAAGTAAGGATAAATTAAAAAATGTAATTCCGCAATTGTATTAAGAATTAAATTGTCTATCAATCCCTGTCCACCCTATATTTTTTAGTCACGTTTATGAGTATTTATGTATAAGAGTAGATCACTGTCTAAGTGGCGCAAGGACATTTTCTGACCAGCTGAGCTACATTTCACATTGTCTAACCATGATTTTGGTGGCTAAATATAAACGTTTTCGATCAAACTCTATATGGATTGTGTAATATGATGTTACAGGAGTGTCATCTGAAGAATTCTGAGAAGGTTAGTGAAAAAATTAATATATTTTTGGCGATGTTGACGTTATCGCTCACTTTGGCTAGAATCAATGCTGGGCTGCTATGTGCTATGTGCTATGCTAATATAACGATTTATTGTGTTTTCGCTGTAAGACACTTAGAAAATCTGAAATATTGTCTGTATTCACAGGATCTGTGTCTTTCGATTCGTGTATGCTGTGTATTTTTACGAAATGTTTGATGATTAGTAAGTAGGTAAACACGTTGCTCTAAGTAGTTTTTCTATTCCATTTGTGACGGTGGGTGCAATTGTAACCTATGCCATCTACCTGAAATATGCACTTTTTTCTAACAAAACCTATCCCATACCATAAATATGTTATCAGACTGTCATCTGATGAGTTTTTTTGTTGGTTAGGGGCTATAAATATCTTAGTTTAGCCGAATTGGTGATGGCTACTGGTGGACAAATAAAAGATGGTGGATTATGCTAATGTGTTTTTAGGTAATAGATGTACATCTTTACATATTGTGTCTTCCCTGTAAAACATTTTAAAAATCGGACATGTTGACTGGATTCACAAGATCTGTGTCTTTCATTAGCTGTATTGGACTTTAATGTGTGAAAGTTAAATATTTTTAAAAAATATTTTTTTTGAATTTTTCGCGGCACTGGTTTTTCAGTGGGGGGGGGGGGGGGGGGGCTGCCGCTAGCGGCACGCTGATCCTAGACAGGTTAAGAACAAATTGAATTTACAATGACGGCCTACCCCAGCCGAACCCTAACCCGGGCGATGCTGGGCCAATTGTGCACCGTTCTACGGGACTCCCAATCACAGCCGGTTGTGATACAGCCAGGAACATCTATATTCCCAGTCATGTGAAATTCATAGATTAGGGCCTAATTTATTTATTTAAATTGACTGATTTCCTTATATGAAATGTAACTCAATAAAATCTTTTAAATTGTTGCATGTTGCATTTATATTTCTGTTAAATAAACATCATATTGCTGACTCTACCTTTACTCAGTTGTTTTCCTCAAATGAAGGGGATGATGACGCCATCTTCGCGAGAGGGGGAGAATCTGATTTCATTCAGGATAAGTGGAGTTGGCCTTGAGTTAGTCTGCACCCGGAGCAAGTAAGTTCTGAAGGATTCGTTGCAATGAAAGGTGAGCCACTTTCGTGTGCCCGGTTATCCCGAGTTGAACTCAGAGTTGACCAAAGTTAGCTCACTAACTGTTCTATCTCGCATCATAATACACCCCCTCTGTACCTCCGGGCTCAATCTGATTAAATCTCACAGTGACACTCTAATATTGGTCTTTCGTCTTTACTTTGCATTAATTGCATCAATAGAATCAATCAATGTCTATAAAGAAAAGTCACAGTGACTATAGTGTGTGGTCAGGAGAACTGAGGATTGGGGGGGTTCTACTAAGCTAACATATAGAATTGTTATAAAATGGTCATACCAACAATAATTTAGCTATTTGATTTTGGATTTTAGAATTAACATTATTTGATGAAACACTGAATTTGGCCTTACTGCTATTAGCCAATAGAAACGCACTAACTAACAGATTCATAAATAAAAAAACAGTCAAAAAATAAATCAAAATTAAGTTTGTTTTAAAGTGTCTGTCCAATATCAGAGATATAAGATCATGAAATTATTTATATTTTTTGGGATCCATATTTTCCCCCCAAAAATTGGCCACTAAACTACTTCCGAATACACTTCCATTCATTTTTTTAAGTGGTACCAGGCAACCTCCAGATGAGCCTTAAGGCTTGTGGGTGTCCTAGAGCAAAACAACCGACATGTATGTGTTCGTGTGCAGCCAAAACTGTTTGGACGCTACAGACAGAACTTGGCAGATCGGCGGTACCGACATCAGATGAGTCCCGTGATGCTTGTCGAGAAAAACGGAGAACAACATCGTGTTCGTTAGTCTTACCATGGAGTAGTTTGCAGGCCAAACCGTTCGAATACTACAGACGTTTTCGTGAGAAGACCGACTTTCTAAGCATATTAAGGGACAGGGGTCAAGGGTCAAAGGTGGTCATCTGACCTCAGCATTGATGAAGCAGACTTCAGCCAGCAGACGGAGCAGGTCCTTCTCCGCACTCTGGGCCAGTCGTCCTGCCGATGGACGCCGGTCACCATGGAGTCCACCCTCCACTGGGCTCTCGTCCCCCGCCTTGCGCTCACCTGGGGACCAGAGGGTACCGAGCGAGCCAGAGTGAGCATGTGCAGTTATGCGTCAGTGGTTCTGTTAAAACCCAGTCTCTCCTCCCTCCTACACTAATCTCCATTACCGCTGGCACTAACCAGTGAGCCACATGCTAGTTATCAATATAATTGGTTGATAACTAACTAATTTGCACCCAAATAAATATGTAAGATGATTTAATGATTTCAATGAAGTAGTTGAGCGCAGTGGATAGACTGACTTAGTGAAATCAATTAGGCTGTGAAAACATTTTTTACATGTAAATGTAAACTCAAAGAGTATCGGACACTACAATCCTCCAGAGATACCCGCAACTTAAGTTTCAATCAGTTACTAGTCTAGGAGTCATAATCAATTCCTCTTGATACAATTAGTTAATATTTAAATATATATATATACACACACACACACATATATATATACACACACACACACACGTTCAAAAGTTTGTCCTTGTTTTTGAAATAAACTACTTTTTTGTTCATTAAAATAACATAATATTGAACAGAAATACAGTGTAGACATTGTTAATGTTGTAAATGACTATTGTAGCTGGAAATGGCAGATTTTTTATGGAAAATCTACATAGGCGTACAGAGGCTCATTATCAGCATGTCACGACTTCCGCCGAAGTTGGCTCCCCTGCCTGTTCGGGGGTCGTCGTCACCGTCCTACTAGCTGCCACCGATCCCTTTTTCGTTTGTCTGTTTGTTTTGTCTTATTAGTTTCACCTGTGTTTCTGTTTTCGGTTAATGAGCTTCCCTATATTTAGTAGGTAGACCCGCCCTTGTTTTGTGCGGGATTATCTTTATGTTACGTGTGTGTGTTTTAGGTAGAGGTATTGTAACGGCAGCCTTCCCCCTCTTCGTCTGAATTGGTCCGATCCCCTAGCAGGGATCGGACCAAGACGCAGCGGAGCTCATGTTCAACATGATTTTAATAAACAAGACATAACTGTGAACACTTACAAAATAACAAAATAACAAACGTGGCTTACCGATACAGCCCTATCTGGTGCAGAGAAAACACAGAGACAGGAAACAACCACCCACAAAATCCCCAACACAAAACAAGCCACCTATATATGATTCCCAATCAGAGACAATACAAAACATCTGCCTCTGATTGAGAACCATATTAGGCCAAACATAGAAACAGACAAACTAGACACACAACATAAAATGCCCACCCAGCTCACGTCCTGACCAACACTAAAACAAGCAAAACACACAAGAACTATGGTCAGAACGTGACAGTACCCCCCTCCTGAGGTGCGGACTCCGAACGCACCCCCTAAAACTCAAGGGAAGGGTCTGGGTGGGCATCTGTCCGCGGTGGCGGCTCCGGCGCAGGACGAGGCCACCACTCCACCATTGTCTTTGTCCCCCTCCTTAGCGTCCTTTGAGTGGCGACCCTCGCCCCCGACCTTGGCCTAGGAATCTTCACCAAGGTCCCCACTAGATTGAGGAGACAGCTCAGGACAGAGAGGTAGCTCAGGACAGAGAGGTAGCTCAGGACAGAGAGGTAGCTCAGGACAGAGAGGTAGCTCAGGACAGAGGGGCAGCTCAGGACAGAGGGGCAGCTCCGGACTGAAGGGCAGCTCCGGACTGAAGGGCAGCTCCGGACTAATGGCAGCTCCGGACTGAGGGGCAGCTCCGGACTGAGGGGCAGCTCATGACTGAAGGGCAGCTCATGACTGAAGGGCAGCTCATGACTGAAGGGCAGCTCATGACTGAAGGGCAGCTCATGACTGAAGGGCAGCTCATGACTGGAGGGCAGCTCATGACTGGGGTGCAGCTCATGACTGGAGGGCAGCTCCTGACTGGAGGGCAGCTCATGACTGGCGGGCAGCTCATGACTGGCGGGCGGCTCTGAAAGCTCCTGACTGACTGGCGGCTCTGGCAGCTCCTGACTGGCTGGCGGCTCTGGCAGCTCCTGACTGGCGGGCGGCTCTGGCAGCTCCTGACTGGCGGGCGGCTCTGGCTGCTCCTGACTGGCTGGCGGCTCTGGCGGCTCCTGACTGGCTGGCGGCTCTGGCGGCTCCTGACTGGCTGGCGGCTCTGGCGGCTCATGACTGGCTGGCGGCTCTGGCGGCTCCTGACTGGCTGGCGGCTCTGCCGGCTCCTGACTGACGGACGGCTCTAGTGGCTCCTGACTGACGGGCGGCTCTGACGGCTCGGGACAGACGGGCGGCTCTGACGGCTCGGGACAGACGGGCGGCTCAGATGGCGCTGGGCAGACGGATGGCTCAGATGGCGCTGGGCAGACGGATGGCTCAGATGGCGCTGGGCAGATGGATGGCTCAGATGGCGCTGGGCAGGCAGGCAGCTCAGACGGCGCTGGGCAGACGGGCAGCGCAGGCGGCGCTGGGCAGACGAGGCCTGGTGCGTGGTGCCGGAACTGGTGGTACCGGACTGGAGACACGCACCTCAGGGCGAGTGCGGGGAGAAGGAACAGTGCGTACAGGGCTCTGGAGACGCACAGGAGGCTTGGTGTGTGGTGCCGGAACTGGTGGTACCGGACTGGAGACACGCACCTCAAGGCTAGTGCGGCGAGCAGGAACAGGGCACACTGGACTCTCGAGGCGCACTATAGGCCTGGTGCGTGGTACTGCCGGGCTGAGGGCACGCACCTCAGGGCGAGTGCGGGGAGAAGGAACAGTGCGTACAGGGCTCTGGAGACGCACAAGAGGCTTGGTGCGTGGTGCCGGAACTGGAGGTACTGGGCTGGAGACACGCACCACAGGGAGAGTGCGTGGAGGAGGAACAGGGCTCTGGAGACGCACTGGAAGCCTGGTGCGTAGTGTAGGAACTGGTGGTACTGGGCTGGGGTGGGGAGGTGGCGCCGGATAGACCGGACCGTGAAGGCGTACTGGCTCCCTTGAGCACCGAGCCTGCCCAACCTTACCTGGTTGAATGCTCCCCGTAGCCCGACCAGTGCGGGGAGGTGGAATAACCCGCACTGGGCTGTGCTGGCGAACCGGGGACACCATGCGTAAGGCTGGTGCCATGTACACCGGCCCGAGGAGACGCACTTGAGACCAGATGTGTTGAGCCGGCTTCATGGCACCTGGCTCAATGCTCAATCTAGCCCGGCCGATATGTGGAGCTGGGATGTACCGCACCGGGCTATGCACACGTACAGGAGACACCGTGCGCTCTTCTGCATAACACAGTGTCTGCCCGTACTCTCGCTCTCCACGGTAAGCCCGGGAAGTTGGCGCAGGTCTCCTACCTGACTTCGCCACACTCCCCTTTAGCCTGCCCCCCCCCACCCCCAATACATTTTTGGAGTTTCTTCTCGGGCTTCCTTGCTAGCCGCGTACCTTCATAACGCCGGTTCCCTTTCGCAGCTGCCTCCGCTCTCCTAGCTGCCTCCACCTGTTCCCATGGAAGGCGATCCCTTCCAGCCAGGATCTCCTCCCATGTGTAGCAACCTTTTCCATCCAACACATCCTCCCAAGTCCATTCCTCCTGACATGCTTGGTCCGAGTTTGGTGGGTGGTTCTGTAACGGCAGCCTTCCTCCTCTTCGTCTGAAGAGGAGGTGTAGCAGGGATCGGACCAAGACGCAGCGGAGCTCGTGTTCAACATGATTTTGATAAACAAGACAAAACTGTGAACATTTACAAAATAACAAACGTGGCTTACCGATACAGCCCTATCTGGTGCAGAGAAAACACAGAGAGAGGAAACAACCACCCACAAATCAAGCCACCTATATATGATTCCCAATCAGAGACAACACAAAACATCTGCCTCTGATTGAGAACCATATTAGGCCAAACATAGAAACAGACAAACTAGACACACAACATAGAATGCCCACCCAGCTCACGTCCAACACTAAAACAAGCAAAACACACAAGAACTATGGTCAGAACGTGACAGGTATATTATTTTGCTATTTACTTGGCACCCTGTGTTTTGGGTTGTCAAGTTATTCTCTGCGCCCTGTATGTTTGGGCTTATCATTTTTTGTGTGCAATAGTAAAAGGAGCACTTTTCCCAAGTGGAACTCTCTGCGTCTGATTCCTTCACTCACCTAGTCCCGCGTGACACAGCAACCATCACTCCTGTGTTCCAATGGCACGTTGTGTTAGCTAATCCAAATTTATCATTTTAAAAGGCTAATTGATCATTAGAAAATCCTTTTGCAATTATGTTAGCACAGCTGAAAACTGTCGTCCTGATTAAAGAAGCAATAAAACTGGCCTTCTTTAGACTAGTTGAGTATCTGGAGCATCAGCATTTGTGGGTTCGATTACAGGCTCAAAATGGCCAGAAACAAAGAACTTCCTTCTGAAACGTGTCAGTCTATTATTGTTCTGGGAAATGAAGGCTATTCCATGCGAGAAATTGCCAAGAAACTGAAGATCTCGTACAACGCTGTGTACTAATCCCTTCACAGTACAGCGCAAACTGGCTCTAACCAGAATAGAAAGAGGAGTGGGAGGCCCTGGTGCACAACTGAGCAAGAGGACAAGTACATTAGAGTGTCTAGTTTGAGAAACAGATGCCTCACAAGTCCTCAACTGGCAACTTCAGTAAATACTACCCGCAAAACACCAGTCTCAACATCAACAGTGAAGAGGTGACTCCGGGATGCTGGCCTTCTAGGCAGAGTTGCAAAGAAAAGTCATATCTCATATCACATATCATATTTCTCAGTGAGGCCAAACTTTTGAACGGTGGTGTTTATAAACTCAGCAACAACAAAAAAAAACGTCCCTTTTAATGACCCTGTCTTTCAAAGACAATTCATAAAAATCCAAATAACTTCACAAATCTTTATTGTAAAGGGTTTCAACACTGTTTCCCATGCTTGTTCAATGAACCATAAACAATTCATGAGCATGCACCTGTGGAACAGTCGTTAAGACACTAACAGCTTACAGACGGTAGGCAATTAAGGTCACAGTTATGAAAACTTAGGACACTAAAGAGGAATTTCTCTTGTAAAACACCAAAAGAAAAACACCAAAAGAAAGAAGCCCAGGGTCCCTGCTCATCTGCGTGAAAGTGCCTTAGGCATGCTGCAAGGAGGCTTGAGGACTGCAGATGTGGCCAGGGCAATAAATTGCAATGTCCGTACTGTGAGATGCCTAAGACAGCGCTACAGGGAGACAGGACAGACAGCTGATCATCTTCGCAGTGGTAGACCGCGTGTAACAACACCTGCACAGGAACGGTGCATTCGAACATCACACCTGCGGGACAGGTACAGGATGGCAACAACAACTGCCCGAGTTACACCAGGAATGCAAAATCCCTCCATCAGTGCTCAGACTGTCCGCAATAGGCTGAGAGAGGCTGGACTGAGGGCTTGTAGGCCTGTTGTAAGGTAGGTCCTCACCAGACATCACCGGCAACAACGTCGCCTATGGGCACAAACTCACCGTCGCTGGACCAGACAGGACTGGCAAAAAGTGATCTTCACTGACGAGTCGCGGTTTTGTCTCACCAGGGGTGATGGTCGGATTCGCGTTTGTCGTCGAAGGAATGAACGTTACAACGAGGCCTGTACTCTGGAGCAGGATCAATTTGGAAGAGGAGGGTCTGTCATGGTCTGGGGCGGTGTGTCACAGCATCATCGGACTGAGCTTGTTGTCATTGCAGTCAATCTCAACGCTGTGCGTTACAGGGAAGACATCCTCCTCCCTCATGTGGAACCCTTCCTGCAGGCTTATCCTGACATTACCCTCCAGCATGACAATGCCACCAGCCATACTGCTCGTTCTGTGCGTGATTTCCTGCAAGACAGGAATGTCAGTGTTCTGCCATGGCCGGCGAAGAGCCCGGATCTCAATCCCATTGAGCACGTCTGGGACCTGTTGGATCGGAGGGTGAGGGCTAGGGCCATTCCCCCGAGAAATGTCCGGGAACTTGCAGGTGCCTTGGTGGAAGAGTGGGGTATCTCACATCAAGAACTGGCAAATCTGGTGCAGTCCATAAGGAGGAGATGCACTAGAGTACTTAATGCAGCTGGTGGCCACACCAGAAACTGACTGTTACTTTTGACCCCCCCTTTGTTCAGGGACACATTATTCCATTTTTGTTAGGCACATGTCTGTGGGACTTGCTCCATTTATGTCTCAGTTGTTGAATCTTGTTATGTTCATACAAATATTTACACATGTTAAGTTTGCTGAAAATAAATGCAGTTGACAGTGAGAGAACATTTATTTTTTTGCTGAGTTCATATCATACACACACACACACACACACGCACACACACACGCACACTACCAGTTAAAAGTTTGGACACACCTACTCACTCAAGGGGTTTTCTTTATATTTTCTACATTATAGAATAATGGCGAAGACATCAAAACTATGAAATAACACATATGGAATCATGTAGAAACCCAAAAAAGTGTTAAACAAAACAAAATAATAATAATTTGAGATTCTTCAAAGTAGCCACCCTTTGCCTTGATGACAGCTTTGCACACTCTTGGCATTTTCTCAACCAGCTTCATGAGGTAGTCACCTGGAATGCATTTAAATTAACAGAAGTGCCTTTTAAAAAGTTAATTTGTGGAATTTCTTTCCTTCTTAATGCATTTGAGCCAATCAGTTGTGTTGTGGTGTGACAAGGTAGCGGTGGTATACAGAAGATAGCCCTATTGGTAAAAGACCAAGTCCATATACAGTTGAAGTAGGAAGTTTACATACACTTAGGTTGGAGACATAAAAACACGTTTTTCAATAACTCCACAAATTTCTTGTTAACAAACTATAGTTTTGGCAAGTCGGTTAGGACATCTACTTTGTGCATGACACAAGTAATTTTTCCAACAATTGTTTACAGACAGCTTATTTCACTTATAATTCACTGTATCACAATTCCAGTGGGTCAGAAGTCTACATACACTATGTACTATAGTTTTGCCCAACCTGTACAACCTAGGTTGGGCAAAACGAAACATGGCGGTGTTTGCCTTTGCAATCTCACTAGAATAAAGACCTCCTCCATTCCTGCCATTATTGAAAGAGATCGTGATACATCACATCTCAAAATAGGGCTACTTAATGTTAGATCCCTCACTTCAAAGGCAGTTATAGTCAATGAACTTATCACTGATCATAATCTTGATGTGATGACTGAAACATGGCTTAAGCCTGATAAATTTACTGTGTTAAATGAGGCCTAACCCCCTGGTTACACTAGTGACCATATCTCGCAAAGGCAGAGGTGTTGCTAACATTTACGATAGCAAATTTCAATTTACAAAAAAAAATAGATACGTTTTCGTCTTTTGAGCTTCCTGGACTATCAGACCACCATTTTATTAAGTTTGCAATCGCAACAAATAATCTGCTCAGACCCCAACCAAGGAGCATCAAAAGTCGTGCTATAAATTCTCAGACAACCCAAAGATTCCTTGATGCCATTCCAAACTCCCTCTGCCTACCCAAGGACGTCAGAGGACAAAAATCAGTTAACCACCTAACTGAGGAACTCAATTTAACCTTGCGCAATACCCTAGATGCAGTTGCACACCTAAAAACTAAAAACATTTGTCATAAGAAACTAGCTCCCTGGTATACAGAAAATACCCAAGCTCTGAAGCAAGCTTCCAGAAAATTGGAACGGAAATGGCGCCACACCAAACTGGAAGTCTTCCGACTAGCTTGGAAAGACAGTACCGTAGAGCCCTCACTGCTGCTCGATAATCCTATTTTTCCAACTTAATTGAGGAAAATAAGAACAATCCTAAATTTATTTTTGATACTGCACAAAGCTAACTAAAAAGCAGCATTCCCCAAGAGAGTATGGCTTTCACTTCAGCAGTAATAAATTCATGAACTTAGAAAGCAAATTACGGACTCCTCTTTAAATCTGCGTATTCCTCCAAAGCTAAGTTGTCCTGAGTCTGCACAACTCTGCCAGGACCTAGGATCAAGAATCGCACTCAAGTGTTTTAGTACTATATCTCTTGACACAATGATGAAAGTAATCATGGCCTCTAAACCTTCAAGCTGCATACTGGACCCTATTCCAACTAAACTGCTGAAGGAGCTGCTTCCTGTGCTTGACCCTCCTATGTTGAACATAATAAACGTCTCTCTATCCACCGGATGTGTACCAAACTCACTAAAAGTGGCAGTAATAAAGCCTCTCTTGAAAAAGCCAAACCTTGACCCAGAAAATATAAAAAACTCATCGGCCTATATTGAATCTTCCATTCCTTTAAAAAAAAAATGAAATAGCTGTTGTGCAGCAACTCACTGCCTTCCTGAAAACAAACAATGTATACGAAACGCTTCAGTCTGGTTTTAGGCCCCATCCTAGCACTGAGACTGCACTTGTGAAGGTGGTAAATGACCTTTTAATGGCGTCAGACCGAGGCCCTGCATCTGTCCTCGTGCTCCTAGACCTTAGTGCTGCTTTTGATACCATCGATCACCACATTCTTTTGGAGAGATTGGAAACCCAGATTGGTTTGCACGGACAAGTTCTGGCCTGGTTTAGATCTTATCTGTCGGAATTATATCAGTTTGTCTCTGTGAATGGTTTGTCCTCTGACAAATCAACTGTACATTTCAGTGTTCCTCAAGGTTCCGTTTTAGGACCACTATTGTTTCACTATATATTTTACCTCTTGGGGATGTCATTCGAAAACATAATGTTAACTTTCACTGCTATGCGGATGACACAGCTGTACATTTCAATGAAACATGGTGAAGCTCCAAAATTGCCCTCGCTAGAAGCCTGTGTTTCAGACATAAGGAAGTGGATGGCTGCAAACTTTCTACTTTTAAACTCGGACAAAACAGAGATGCTTGTTCTAGGTCCCAAGAAACAAAGAGATCTTCTGTTGAATCTGACAATTAAACTTGATGGTTGTAGTCGTCTCAAATAAAACTGTGAAGGACCTCAGCGTTACTCTGGACCCTGATCTCTCTTTTGACGAACATATCAAGACTGTTTCAAGGACCGATTTTTTCCATCTACGTAACATTGCAAAAATCAGAAACTTTCTGTCCAAAAATGATGCAGAAAAATGTATCCATGCTTTTGTTACTTCTAGGTTAGACTACTGCAATGCTCTACTTTCCGGCTACCCGGATAAAGCACTAAATAAACTTCAGTTACGGCTGCTAGAATCCTGACTAGAACCCAAAAATTTGATAATATTACTCCAGTGCTAGCCTCCCTACACTGGCTTCCTGTTAAGGTAAGGGCTGATTTCAAAGATTTACTGCTAATCTAAAAAGCATTACATGGGCTTGCTCCTACCTATCTTTCCGATTTGGTCCTGCC
The DNA here is from genome assembly GCF_029448725.1 of Salvelinus fontinalis. Taxonomy (NCBI): domain Eukaryota; kingdom Metazoa; phylum Chordata; class Actinopteri; order Salmoniformes; family Salmonidae; genus Salvelinus; species Salvelinus fontinalis. The sequence continues at coordinate 31,703,333 of NC_074665.1, forward strand.
GTACATACCTATACGTACGCTACGGTCACAAGACGCAAGCCTCCTAATTGACCCTAGAATTTCTAAGCAAACAGCTGGAGGCAGGGCTTTCTCCTATAGAGCTCCATTTTTATGGAATGGTCTGCCTACCCATGTGAGAGACGCAGAATCGGTCTCAACCTTTAAGTCTTTACTGAAGACTCATCTCTTCAGTAGGTCATATGATTGAGTGTAGTCTGGCCCAGGAGCGTGAAGGTGAACGGAAAGGCTCTGGAGCAACAAACCACCCTTGCTGTCTCTGCCTGGCCGGTTCCCCTCTCTCCACTGGGATTCTCTGCCTCTAACCCTATTACAGGGGCTGAGTCACTGGCTTACTGGTGCTCTTCCATGCCGTCCCTAGGAGGGGTGCGTCACTTGAGTGTGTTGAGTCACTGACGTAATCTTACTGTCTGGGTTGGCGCCCCCTCTTGGGTTGTGCCGTGGCGGAGATCTTTCTCTCTCTCGGAGGACCTGAGCCCTAGGACCATGCCTCCGGACTACCTGGCATGTTGACTCCTTGCTGTCCCCAGTCCACCTGGCCGTGCTGCTGCTCCAGTTTCAACTGTTCTGCCTGCGGCTATGGAACCCTGACCTGTCCACCGGACCTGCTACCTGTCCCAGACCTGCTGTTTTCAACTCTCTAGAGACAGCAGGAGCGGTAGAGATACTCTTAATGATCGGCTACGAAAAGCCAACTGATATTGACACCTGAGGTGCTGACTTGTTGCACCCTCGACAACTATTGTGATTATTATTATTTGACCATGCTGGTCATTTATGAACATTTGAACATCTTGGCCATGTTCTGTTATAATCTCCACCCGGCACAGCCAGAAGAGGACTGGCCACCCCTCATAGCCTGGTTCCTCTCTAGGTTTCTTCCTAGGTTTTGGCCTTTCTAGGGAGTTTTTCCTAGCCACCGTGCTTCTACACCTGTATTGCTTGCTGTTTGGGGTTTAAGGCTGGGTTTCTGTACAGCACTTTGAGATATCAGCTGATGTAAGAAGGGCTATATAAATAAATGTGATTTGATTTGTAAAGACTGTGCCTTTAAACAGCTTGAAAAATTCCAGAAAATGATGTCATGGCTTCAGAAGCTTCTGAAAGGCTAATTGACAAATGCCTGAAGGTACCACATTCATCTGTACAAACATTAGTACGCAAGTATAAACACCATGGAACCACGCAGCCGTCATATCGCTCAGGAAGGAGACACGTTCTGTCTCCTAGAGATGAACGTACTTTGGTGTGAAAAGTGCAAATCAATCCCAGAACAACAGCAAAGGCCCTTCGGAAGATGCTGGAGGAAACAGGTACAAAAGTATCTACATCCACAGCAAAACGAGTCCTATATCGACATAACCTGAAAGGCCGCTCAGCGAGGAAGAAGACCCTGCTCCAAAACCGCCATAAAAAAGCCAGACTACAGTTTGCAACTGCAGATGGGGTCAAAGATCGTACTTTTTGGAGAAATGTCCTCTGGTCTGATGAAACAAAAATAGAACTGTTTGGCCATAATGAGCATCGTTATGTTTGGAGGAAAAAGGGGGAGGCTTGCAAGCCAAAGAACACCATCCCAACCATGAAGCACAGGGTGGCAGCATCATGTTGTGGGGGTGCTTTCCTGCAGGAGGGACTGGTGCACTTCACAAAATAGATGGCATCATGAGAAAGGAAAATGATGTGGATATATTGAAGTAACATCTCAAGACATCAGTCAGGAAGTTAAAGCTTGGTCAGAAATGGGTCTTCCAAATGGAAAATGACCCCAAGCATACTTCCAAAGTTGTGGAAAAATGGCTTAAGGACAACAAAGTCAAGGTATTGGAGTGGCCATCACAAAGCCCTGACCTCAATCCTATAGATAATTTGTGGGCATAACTGAAAAAGCATGTGAGAGCAAGGATACCTTACAAACCTGACTCAGTTACACCAGCTCTGTCAGGAGGAATGGGCCAAAATTCACCCAACTTTATTGTGGGAAGCTTGTGGAAGGCTACCCGAAACGTTTCACCCAAGTTAAAAAATGTAAAGGCAATGCTACCAAATACTAATTGAGTGTATGTACACTTCTGAACCACTGGGAATGTGATGAAAGAAATAAAATATGAAATAAATCATTATCTGGTGATCCTAACTGACCTAAGACAGGGAATTTTTACTAGGATTAAATGTATTTGGCTAAGGTGTATATAAACTTCCGACTTCAACTGTAATGGTAAGAACAGCCCAAATAAGCAAAGAGAAAGGACAGTTCATCATCAAGTTTCTTCAACAGGCAACAACTGTCGGCGCAATTATTAGAAAATGGAAGAAGTTCAAGATGACGGTCAATCACCCTCGGTCTGGGGCTCTACGCAAGATCTCACCTCTTGGGGCATCAATGATCATGAGGAAGGTGAGGGATCAGCCCAGAACTACACGGCAGGACTTGGTCAATGACCTGAAGAGAGCTGGGACAACAGTCTCAAAGAAAACTATTAGTAACACACTACGCCGTCATGGATTAAAATCCTGCAGCGCACGCAAGGTCCCCCTGCTCAAGCCAGCGCATGTCCAGGCCCGTCTGGAGTTTGCCAATGACCATCTGGATGATCCAGAGGAGGAATGGGAGAAGGTCATGTGGTCTGATGAGACAAAAATAGAGCTTTTTGGTCTAAACTCCACTCGCCGTGTTTGGAGGAAGAAGGATGAGTACAACCCCAAGAACACCATCCCAACCGTGAAACATGGAGGTGGAAACATAATTATTTGGGGATGCTTTTCTGCAAAGGGGACAGGACGACTGCACCGTATTGAGGGGAGGATAGATGGGGCCATGTATCACGAGATCTTGGCCAACAACCTCCTTACCTCAGTAAGAGCATTGAAGATGGGTCGTGGCTAGGTCTTCCAGCATGACAACGACCCGAAACACACAGCCAGGGCAACTAAGGAGTGGCTCCGTAAGAAGCATCTCAAGGTCCTGGAGTGGCCTAGCCAGTCTCCAGAACTGAACCCAATAGAAAATCTTTGGAGGGAGCTGAAAGTCCGTATTGCCCAGCGACAGCCCCGAAACCTGAAGGATCTGGAGAAGGTCTGTATGGAGGAGTGGGCCAAAATCGCTGCTGCAGTGTGTGCAAACCTGGTCAAGAACTACAGGAAACGTATGATCTCTGTAAGTTCAAACAAAGGTTTCTGTACCAAATATTAAGTTCTGCTTTTCTGATGTATCAAATACTTATGTCATGCAATAAAATGCAAATTAATTACTTAAAAATCATACAATGTGATTTTTTGGATTTTAGATTCCGTCTCTCACAGTTGAAGTGTACCTATGATAAAAATTACAGACCTCTACATACTTTGTAAGTAGGAAAACCTGCAAAATCGGCAGTGTATCAAATATTTGTTCTCCCCACTGTATATATATATATATATATATATATATATATATATATATATATATATATATATATATATATATATATATATATATATATATATACAGTATATACATCCCTTCTGTGGTCAAATGGAAATTTCCTCACAGTCTGATTTAGGAGCTTTCGATCGTCCATCGTCGTAGAGCAGACAGAAACGACAGGCAGCTCGACACACATCCCAAACCTCCTGCTTCCTAGCTGTCTTTGCCAGGGCTGCCCACAATTTCACCCTGAAAAAAATGTATACAATTATCCACACTTTGTTTGGGGATGGTTAAATAATAAATGTTTCCTTTGGCTAGCTTGACCACCCTGGTTGCATGTTCTTCCCCCACTGTGATTCCAGATATTTTTGATGTGTTTATTCTTCAGGGTGTTACTGAAGCCTGGTGGAAGGCTGGTTGTGCTGCTACACATTATCCCATATCCTCACCCTGAAAAACCTCCTACTATTGATATTCAGTACCAGTAGTATGCACAAAAACTAAATAAGCCACATAGTTCAGCTTGGCCTCACAGTGTCCTAGCACATAGAAACGTACTTAAAGTTGCTAGCTACCAAATGGTTCATGTTCATAAAATGTTGATTACGCACCATGTGCATTCATTTGTGTTAACGCCAGTAAGATATCAAGACAAGAGCACATGTTTGTAGAAAACCTTGATATATTCTCTCTCTCTCACTCACTCACTCACTCACTCACTCACTCACTCACTCACTCACTCACTCACTCACTCACTCAGAAACACGCATGCACACACACATTCACTCATATTTACATGATACACACCTCTCCCTGTCATTCTTGCCAGCTCCCTGTCTGGTCAGGTGTCCCTGTACCTTCTCAACACATGCAGAGTGGTGCTGAGCCTTAGCAGAGAGATGAGCCACACCGCCAGGTCCACTGGTGCCTGAGGGGACTAAACACATTTGAATACACATTTACATGAAGAAACCAACTGCATTGGAATAGTGATAAATAGTCCATCATATTGGTGCCGTACACACAAACAAATACAAAAATACGTCATATGACAATGATGGACAATCACTTTGAAATTGGAACGAATCCAAGGGGCCTGCAATTTGCCACAGACTCTTCTCAGCCTTGACAAACAGCGTTGTGATTGGCATAAAATATATATTTTTTAAAGCTATCGGCTGCTAAAGAGAAAATGAACTCCGAAAATCCAGTAATCGGTGATTAATCAGAAATCAAGAAATGACATCCCTGAACAAAGGATCCACACAACTGTGTCTGCAACAGCGAGAGGCACATAGTGTTCCTGCTTGAATAATGTAAAAGAGGTCTGTGCCTCCATCTGATTGCAGCATTTTAAAAGGCAGAGTGCTCCAAGGTTAGGCCCTTGCTCTCGCTTGCGGAGTTCGCAGACAGCCAGACACGTCTCACTACAGCACATTGCTGATGACAGTCTGGGGACCAATAACAGCATGGTACAAACACTACATCCTATTATTCATTGGTTCATCTTCAGCACATGCTCAGCATATTTCTCCAATCTCCGGGGTCACTCGGGTTGCTTGGATGTTCAAACGGCTTCATCATCGGGTTTCTTTGTCTTATGCCTCGAAAGCCAGCTGGTGCTTGAGGTGTTAGTGTTGTAACACAGGAGGTATCGCTAGGTAAAAGTAGTCATGACCTGCACACCTGACCCGTGTCTGTATAAGCAGCTAGTCTGCTCCAGTCTCATGGCCTGGCTGTCAGATGTAGGGCCCTGGCTGGGTCGTTAGGCAACTGAGGGTTCATTTGATCCTGGGCACAAGGGGGCCAAAGACGGGAGAGATCAAAGTGCCAGCCCCTTAGCCCCAGGGCTCCATAGGCTCTATGATCCAGTGCATAGGAGCTATAGGGTTTTTGTCATGCAGACGTATCGAACCAAGGAGTCAGTCAAATCCTCCAAGAAATTATTCTAGTACTTGGATGCTGGGCTGTGAAGTAAGTAAGCAAGCCTCTCTTTCCAACTAAGCCCCCTCATAACTCGGTCTTCATTTTGAGGGTACCTTTATCACCAATAGTGAGCTTTACATAGCAGGATTAGACAATCCTATAGAAGGCTGGTGAAAGACACTACACCAAAGTCATTCTAAAATTAAATGGCAATTAAAAAAGATAGTTTGTACTTTTTGCAGTGCTATCTGCGTCGAGCACCACCTGGAAAGCATCGGGGGCCAGGGTGTGGCCTGCGTTGACCAGCATGGGCCGTCTTTTTCTCACCTCCTCCTGTGGCTGACCATTCTTAGCCTTTAACGAAGAGAGAGAGAGCGACGAAGAGAGAGAGACAGACAGAGAAATACAGAGAGAAAGACAGAGACTGACACCCATGCTGTTTTCACCTACTATGATCTCTCTTCTCTGCAGGCCGACTCTGATGTCTACTCAAAGCATTTTACCAATTGACTGACCATCTCACAGTTTGACATATCATCACAGTTTGACTTTTCATCACACAGTCGGGCAACAACAAACATGCCTATCAGGAACATCACAAACTATATTTCACCCTACTGCCAGGTTTCATCTTACAGTAGGATAAGTCAGGCCAAGTCTCCCCAGTCTCCCCAGTCCTGCTTTGTATTTAGTGTAAGGGGTCCACAGACCTGCTGGATGAGCATGGCAGCCTGGTCCTCTGTGCTGCTGGGGGTCTGATATAGAGTGCCGCGAAGCTGCAGGAGGTTAAGGGCTGAGGTGAGCCGCTCGTGGTGCACCCCCCTCTCGTCCAGCAGCAGGGCCCTCTGGAGGTGAAGCAGAGCGGGCTCCAGCCTCCCCTCTTCCTCCTCGATCACTGCCAGCTCACTGTGGACCTGACAGCGCATCTCCAGCTGCACACTGAGAGAGAACAAAGTTAACACTTTAGATTGGACACACATGCAGGCATGAAAGTGCACCACACATAATGGCCTCTGTGTGTGTATTAGTCACCTGTCTGTGTCCTCCAGGACTTGGGCCACTTTGAGGAGTGCTCCCTTGACATTCCTCCTGAGGTTGTGCTGAAGGAGGGGCAGACAGGTGTTCCACTGTGAGGCACACACCGCCTGCATCACCTTGGCATCCCCCTCTCTTACTGCACTCTGCAGCACCTTGTCCAGTCTGCCTATCACCTTCAGCTGGGCCTAAGGGACCAGGCAACAACTAGAGCAAGGACTGCCTAATGCATCTACAGATTCTACAAAGTATGGCGCAACACTGTCGCGCAGAACATGCAAATATATTGAATCGCGCTAACAGTATAATAATTAGATAATACTGTAACATCATGATACTACAACTAGAGGTCGACCGATTAATCGGAATGGCCGATTAATCGTTGGTATCGGCTTTTTTTGGGCCTCCAATAATTGGTATCGGTGTTGAAGAATCATAATCGGTCGACCTCTAACTACAACACACACGCAGTAAAAAGAACGAATGCGTAAAAGGCGCTAGGCTCTTCTGAGCTCAGTTAACACTGTATTGATGTACTGTAATATGTTCTGGGTGGCAAAACTGCCACATTAACGCTGCTAACTCATGCACAGGAGAGGGCACCTCCACATTGGCTTTGGAGTAGTCCTTCATCCCCCCCTCCTGCTTCTTCTGGAGGTCCAGGTCACACTGGACACACTCCATCATGATGCACTGGCCAACACTCTACAAATAGAGAATTTAAAACATGTAAGGAGCATGGCATTCCTACTGCTAAATTATAGTGAGACCAGCCATGTGTATCCACAGTGTCTCAGAGTAGAGCGCTGATTCAGGATCAGGCCCCCCCATGTCCATAATAGTATTCATTATGATACATTTTTTATAATAATGATCCTTGATCAGCATTATTTCTTTGAGATGCTCTGTGAAAAGGGGCCCTGATGGCTCAAGTTGAATCACAGTATCGAAGTGAGAGTGTAGATGACATTGTACGTCTAACTTTTATCTTTACCCAATACCCATTTCCACCCACACATGTAATGTAGAATTACTGAGTGCATTAGAAATACAACTGATGGTAAAGGGAATATGTGGGCTCTTCTAGCTAATCAAGTCTCTTGTCGAGACCTCGACTGAGAAATTGGGTCAATGTGCGTGCATGTGTTTGCATAATTGCATCACTCTATATGGAATATAGAGACATGATAATAGAGTTATCTGTGATTGGCCGCCACTCACAGTGACTCCCGCTGTCTTCAGCTCTCTCAGACAGTCCGCTGCCATCTGGTGATGTTTCAACTGCAAGGCCAGAAAGGCTAGCTCCAGGAGGAAGGCAACTCTTTAGAAACAATGTATAAGATTAACATGGTTAGTGAGACATTCATAAGATATTCACAGTACTTTGATCATCTGTAAGAGTAAAAACTATTTAGCCATGTAATATTCAGACTGATGCTACTGAGATGTGAAGCCACTGTATTGGTGTTGAAGATAGACTATCAATTCACATGAATTCAACGGCAGGTGAATAGAGTCCAACGAAATATGGGCAATTACGAGGCCAATTGTAGTGATGATAGTAAGTATTGCAACAGGAGAGGAGATGTCGACCTGTCAGCTGGAGGGATGGGTGAGGGGCTCTCTGCAAGACAAGGGCTGGAGCCACGCGCTATAACAGGGGATTGGGCTGCAGCAGAATGCATAAGGAGCAGGAAAATCTCCTTAATTCTGGCAGCGTCCTCTTTTCTGGCCTCGCAAACGTCATCAACCTTACTGTGGAACGCAAAATGAACACACACATGCACATTAGTGCGCGCAAACACACACACGCACGCACACACACACACACACTGAACCCAGGGCATGTTAACCTACTGTTTATAATTCTCATGATGATGGTAGGGTCTGGATGATGGTATGAGTCATGCTGCCCATGTCTATAGCTCAGCTTGTTAACCGTGAGATAGTCTGACATGTAGAGTACACGCCTGCGGGGAGGGCGCTGGTCTTCCTCTCAGTAGTACCAAAAGCCATACAAACGGGCAATAAATATCAGTGGTCTAATAACCTTGTCACCTCTGAGATGCTCCGGGTCTAGCTGAGAGACAGCATATCACTAACCCAATGACCTAGGTCCAGCGGGTACAGAGGGTCCAAATCAACTTGAGCAATGTGATCTTTAGAACCACTAATAAAGAACTGCCCACTCTCAACTCATTAAACCATGGCAAACAAATAAACAGACATACCACAGCAAACAATAACCTTTTAGTCTTTAAAAAGCACAATGTGTATGGCTGCAAAAAATGAGATCAAAGCCTTTTGCTTCTTGCAAAAAACTTTGGGGAAAAATAACAGTGGCTGCAGTATGATTCTTCAGATGGATTTTCAAAGGGAAAGATTATCAATATGCACATCACAACCTAATCCCAAAAGCACTTTCAAAATATTTAGCTTCAACTTGTTAACGGTTATTGTGGTTACTGCTTTACAGTCTCATAAATGAAGATACAGAATACATCCATAGTTGGAAAAGAAACATACTCTGATGCGTAATCTCTTGGGATGTCTTGCCGCAAAAAAACCTTGAGCCTACGAAGACGCTCAACGGGGCATGGAAAAGTTAAGTGACAAAGAACTCTTAAGTTGATTAAACAAAATAATATCATGTTAGACAAAGGGGGGAAACACTTACTGTTTGAGCTTCTGCATTTTGTAGATGACTGATAAAACAGGACTTGCTTCAGTTTTTTGGGGGGTTTTAGTGAAGTCAAACAGCTTGTGTCGTACCTAGGAGTAACGTAATTTATTAGTAGATAAATAGAACGACCCAGTTTAACCCCACATGTAACCATGCTCTACCCAAAGACAGTCAAAACAAGGGAGACCCTAGTTGTGTCTTTCCAGACCCTGACACCACATCCGAAAAGGAGTTCATGACTTTAGTCAGCACATAACAACAACAAAAAAGAGGCTTTACCTGTAGGGAAAATATCTTTGGATACAGGTCAGGGATATGTGACTCTATGAAGTCTGAGGTGGCCTTGGCAAAACTAGAAGCTTCTTTCCCTTTCCCAGCATCCACAAGGCATTCAACAAGGTGTCTGCATGTAGAGACAATGGATACAACAATCACTTTACTCTGCACCTCAATACAAATCGTTGTACTGAAATATATATTTATTTTTTTAAATCTTGATTCATAAATGTTCAGTGTCATAATTGAGGGACATTTGGCATTACTGATTGTTACTGTATGATGAGACAAAGCATGACAGTTAGAGCCACCTACAGCATGAGCTGAGCCCTCCAACTGTAGTCTTGTTCCCCAACCTCCTCCAGTGCCTTGACCACCTGAGTGAGGGTGGGCACCAGGTGTTGGCGTGGCCCGGACCGCAGGAGCGGCCGGACCATCTGGAAGTAGAGCACTGAAGCATTGAACACCAAAAAGTGGTATCTACCCGAAAGTAAAGAGCATGAGAGAAAGAAGAAAACCTGTTGTTGAGATCAATCATTTACACAGCAGAAAAACACTATCTGATCTTTTTAGTGCAGTTATACAGTACATTTTAATGTAGGCCAAGTGTTGACTTTGGGATGAAAATTCCTATAAATTGAAAATGTATGTACACAGTACAGTATAACAGTCTTTCAATGAGTGACTGGAGACTTTAGCCCTATGGTAAATCTCCATTTGGAGTACAGCCATTACTGACTTACAGGCTACGAGGGTGGAATTTATCAACTAAAAAGGATGCAGAGATTACTGCAGTTTTTCTAACATAATTCAAACTAATTTATCCTCCAGGGATGAAGGAGTACTTTAGTCTGGACTGTGTTAAAGTCATTCCCTTTGGTCTTAATTGGGATTGTTCCGGCAGCCCTTCATTGACACATATATTTTACATATTAGATCTGTAATTTAATAAGATCTCTGTGGGCCTATATGATGACTTAATAATGAACCTCTTACTGTCTGTAGAGCATTTTTGCATAAATCTCATAACATATCTGTGTACAGTCACAAGGCATATAAGCCAGTAGATAATTACGTTTGATATTCTTATTGCTTTGCTATTTGCTTATGGCTAGCCTTTTCACCCTTAAGGTGAAACAAATATGAATCTTAAGAGCAACTTCATATTTGTATCATATGTTTGCGCACCAAGAGATTAATTATATTGAAAAAAGGCCTATATTTTCACTCAGTCTCCCACTCCTGGATATTTCTGTGCCCCAGCAACAGAGGAAACCTTCATCCCCCATACTTCCCACCTAAGCCTGTCGTCATCCTGTGAATATTTCCCCTCTATGATCTATTTTAACATAGACTGACATGATGCAACTTTGTGCTTGACAATATGAAAGACGGACCACATATCAAATAAATAATTCAACTTTTCTGTCAAAGAGTGTGGGTACGGCTCACTTTGGTCAACGATGAAGACAGGAAAATGACTCATGTTAGATTGCATACCTTGGTTTGACCTTTGAAATCTCAATAGCCTTCAGAAAATAAATCACAGCCTTTTCAATCTCCTCCTAAGAGTGAAATAATGAGTATGAAAGAGGGGGGGGGGGGGGGGTCACAATAACAGACAGGTAGAGGAGGAATAACATAATAAACACTATAGATGTATGTTATATGAGTCATTCATCGTATTTATATCAAGGCTTGGGATCTGGACCTGGTTGCATAACATATTTTAAGTTAATTTCCCCCTTAAAGTTGCACAAAACATTTCAAGGTGCATTTCCCCATTAAATGAAGTGAATAAGTTAAGGGTGCCCATGAGGTAGGTCCCTTACGTGCTTCATTCATTACGGATCTCAATGTAAACACCTTTATGGAGGTGAATGTTGCTTCCCTTTGCCCTGGTTTCAAAAGGAAAACATTCACCAGCTAAATAGATATCTAGCTAGCTACATAGCTAAACAATGGAAGGTGCACAATCCACGGCTACAAAGCTAGCTGGCTAGCTAGCTACCTACTCTGTAAATTAACTTTGCTTGCTAGAAAGTCATAGGAACAAGTTGAGAAAATGCATTATTATTATCATCATCTGAATCAATTTGTTTCTCTTGTCTTGAATGTAGAACTTCTATTTTGCAATCATCCAAAATAAATGTGATCTCTTTCAAGAGACATTCAGTCAGTGAATTAGGTCGTCTCTATGGTAACCACATACTCTTTCTGCTTTACTGCCTTCAAACTACCGTAAAACCTGTAAAAATAATGGGCTTTATGCAACACCCTTACACAATTCCCTTAGGTAAGGGAAAATTATTTATTACAGGTAAACCCTGAAGAGAAACACTTTTGTGTAAGGGTGTTGCATAGAGGCACACAAACATTTCCTTAAGGGCATAATTTAAGGGGTTTTATGTTTTATGTTTTATGAAACCGGGCCCCTAATTTAAGGGAGAAATTTGCCTTAAAATGTTTTGTGCAACTGACTTAAAGTTAATGAAACTTTTTAGGGAAAAGATGATGGAAAAATAACCTAAGATGTTTTATGATGTTGCACAATGTTCCCTTACCTAAGGGAATTGCTTAAGGGCGTTGCATAGAGCCTCTCAAATATTTCCTTAGTCAAGGGCATATTTAAGGGGTTTTATGGTAGTTTGAAGGCACGTATGGCAGAAAGAGTTTCTGGTTTCCATGGAGACGGCCTGATTTCACGGACTAAACTTCTCTCAAATAGATTGCTTTCATTTTGTTAGCTAGCAAAATAGAACTTCTACAATCAAGACAGGATAACCAAATTGATTCAGACAATAATAAACCACGTTTCTTGTTGTTACTTTTTTCTCAACTTGTTTATATTACTTTCTAGTACCTCAAGCTAGCTTACAGAGTAGCTATAGCGAACTAGCCAGCTACAGTAGCTTTGTAGCCATGCACCTTCCATTGTTTAGCTAAGTAGGTAGCTGGTTGATGTTTTCCTTTTGCAACCAGAGCAGATGAAAGCAACATTCACCTCAACAAATGCTGTTAACTAGTGGTGGAAAGTGGTGGGAAAAGTACCCAATTGTCATACTTGAGTAAAAGTAAAGAAAAATGACTCAAGTAAAAGTGAAATTCACCCAGTAAAATTCTATTTGAGTAAAAGTCAAAAAGTATTTGGTTTTAAATATACTTAAGTATCAAATGTAAATGATCAAATATACATAAGTATCAAAAGTAAAAATAATTTCAAATGTCTTATATTAAGCAAACCAGATGGCACAATTGTTCTTGTTTTTTAAATTTACGGATAGCCAGGGGCACCCTCCAACACTCATATCATTTACAAAAAGAGCATTTGTGTATAGTGAGTCCGCCAGATCAGAGGCAGTAGGGATGACCAGGCATGTTCTCTTGATAAGTGTGTGAATTGGACCATTTTCCTGTCCTGCTAAGCATTCAAAATGTAATGAGTACCTTTGGTGTCAGGGAAACATGTATGGAGTAAAAAAGTGTGCCAGGACTGTCATTATTTTCCCATAGAACCAGCAGCTTAGCACTGGTTCCTCTGCTCTGACCTCTGCATACTTCCATATGAGGCTCTGGGCCCTCTGGAAATTCACCTTAAAATGTTTTGTGCAACGGACTTAAAGTTAGGGAAACTTTAAGGAAAAGATAAGGGGGATAATAACTTCAGGTGTTTTATGCAACCGGGCCCAGAGCCTCATATGGAAGTATGCAGAGGTCAGAGCAGAGGAACCAGTGCTAAGCTGCTGGTTCTATGGGAAAATAATGACAGTCCTGCTAGAGTCACAAAGGTTGTCTCTGTTCATCCATTATAAAATGTCAAACCAATGGTAATCATACAAGATACGCTTAGACGACCAAACATCGCTGAACAACCACAAACTAGTAGACTTTTAGTCGTGTTTGTCCTCACCACACTCCCAAAGCTCTGTGGAGACTCCAGCTGGCCCTGACAGAGGTACGCTCGGCACAGGAATTGATTGGCTGGGGGTTTCCCTTCAAAGTACATCATTAGGCAGTCTCGGCTGATATCTGCACATCCCAGCTAAAAACACAAAACAGACCCTGAAATATGCTGTTTTCAAACAGTATTCTACTTTTAATCTGTAATTCAGCAACTTGACTGAAATCGGAGTTCGATGTTGATTTATTTCTTTGTGTGCATGTGTTTTCCCATTAAACAAAGTTGACTGTGCAATGGAAGCCAGTGTTTCACTGGCTAAAGCTATGTAGACCAGCCATACTCAACAGGCTGACCGCCATCCAGATCCAGAACAGGGTCAAATTAAATATAAAGTGCATTCAGAAAGTATTCAGACCCCTTTCCACATTTTGTTACGTTACAGCCAGATTCAAAAATGAATTAAGCCACACGGGACCACGTGTGGCTCAGTTGGTAGAGCATGGCGCTTGCAACGCCAGGGTTGTGGGTTCATTTCCCACGGGGGGACCAGGATGAATATGTATGAACTTTCCAATTTGTAAGTCGCTCTGGATAAGAGCGTCTGATAAATGACTTAAATGTAAATGTAAAATTAATAATGACAAAGTGGAGATTGGAAAACCTTCCAGAAGAACAACCATCTATGCAGCACTCCATCAATCAGGCCTTTATGGTAGAGTGGTCAGACAGAAGCCAATCTTCAGTAAAAGGCACATGACTGCCCGCTTGGACTTTGCCAAAAGTCCCCTAAAGGACTCAAGGACGATGAGAAACAAGATTCTCTGGTCTGGTGAAGCCAAGATTGAACTCTTGGCGTCACGTCTGGAGGAAACCTAGTCAGGATCGAGGGAAAGATGAACGGAGAAAGTACAGAGATCCTTGATGAAAACCTGCTCCAGAGCGCTCAGGACCTCAGACTGGGGGTGAAGGTTCACCTTCGAACAGGACAACAACCCTAAGCACACAGCCAAGACAATGCAGGGGTGGTTTCGGGACAAGTCTCTGAATGTCCTTGAGTGGCTCAGCCAGAGACCGGACAAGAACCCGATCGAACATCTCTGGAGAGACCTGAAAATGGCTGTGCAGCAACGCTCCCCCTCCAACCTGTCAGAGCTTAAGAGGATCTGCAGAGAATAATGGGAGAAACTCTCCAAATACAGGTGTGCCAAGCTCATACCCAAGAAGACTTGATGCTGTAATAGCTGTCAAATGTGCTTCTATAGTACTGAGTAAAGGGTCTGAATACTTGTGTAAATGTCATCGTTTTTTCCATTTTTATTATAAATTAGCAAAAATATTTTTACAAATACATTTTGCTTTGTCATTATGGGGTATTGTTTGTAGATTGAGGAGGACAAAAAAACGTTTAATCCATTTTAGAATAAGGCTGTGATGTAACAAAATGTGGAAAAAGTCAAGGGGTCTGAATACTTTCCGAAGGTACTGTAAATATTCAGTTTGGTATATTCAACAATTCTTATGGCACGTGTTTACTCTGGGGGAAAGCATACAATCATGATGAGTCTTTGTTGGGATTTCCCGTAAGTCTTCTGAAAGGGTTCATATGAATAATGCTTAATCTTGTGAAGCATGTAGGCTACATGCCTAAGATTTGCCCCATGTGAGCTCATATTGCTGCCGGCAAGAATTAAGCATTATTCAACCATTCTTTATGGCCCATGGATCTCTGAGCAAAAGACAAATGTGATTCTTACTCACACTGACTTTTTCTGTGCTATCCAACCTGACCCATATATAAACAACATACATCTCAACTCATCTTAACCACAACATATTTGTCATTAGCCTGAGTCTCTAATTGCTGCAAACAAGGATGGCTCATTAGGAATTAAACAGTATTTTGATGTGTTAACTTTTTATTTACTAAACAACATAGGCTATTCCCTTCTGCATCATATAACACTCTAATGACTGTTGTTGAGATTACGTAAGAGAGGAATGGGGCTTGGTAGAAGCTAAAGGCACATTAAGATCTGCCAGGCAGGATTAGTTTACAGGCTAGGATGAAAATATACAGATTAAGACAAGAGGATTGTAATATCCCATAAACATTTGCATAAATGTGGAATAATTAGAAACAATAGAACTAGCAATGCGAGCAAAAATGATTGGAAGTGAATGTTAGCAGTACAGAAATTTCGCCATCGAAGTGGAAAATAAACACAATTGTAGTGGATTTCAGTCAATTACTCAGCAAACTGTGATTCTATTCATTTAAACGTTTTTCAAATTCTGTACAGCCACTTCATTACTCAGTCCCTAGGGAGATTCATGAAATGGGTTTCCATGGCCCAGCAGCCGCACACAAGCCTAAGATCACCATGCGCAATGCCAAGCTGGAGTGTAAAGATCGCCGTCATTGGACTCTGGAGCAGTGGAAACAGGTTCTCTGGAGTGATGACTCACGCTTCACCATCTGGCAGTCTAACGGACTAATCTGCGTTTGGCGGATGCCAGGAGAACGCCAACTACCTCAATGCATAGTACCAACTATAACATTTTGGTGGAGGAATAATGGTCTGGGGCAGTTTATGGTTCGAGCTAGGCCCCTTAGTTCCAGTGAAGGGAAATCTTAAAACTACAGCATACAATGAAATTCTAGACGATTCTGTGCTTCCAACTTTGTGGCAACAGTTTGGGGAAGGCCATTTTCTGTTTCAGAATGACAATGCCCTCGTGCACAAAGCGAGGTCCATACAGAAATGGTTTGTCGAGATTGGTGTGGAAGAACTTGACTGGCCTGCACAGAGCCCTGACCTCAATCCCATCTAACACCTTGGGGTGAATTGGAACGCCGACTGCGAGCCAGGCCTAATCACTCAACATCAGTGCCCGACTTCACTAACGCTTGGCTGAATAGAAGCAAGCCCCTGCAGCAATGTTCCAACATCTAGTAGAAAGCCTTCCCAGAAGAGTGGTGACTATTATAGCAACATGGGTGGGACCAACTCCATATTAATGCACATGACTTTGGAATGATATATACGACGAGCAGGTGTCATGTAGTGTATTTCTCACCTGAGTTACCTACTCAGTCAGTGTAAAAACACAGTCAGATCATACAAAATCTGATGTGTTGAACACTTCAATGTCCTATTTCGGGTATACCAGGACTGTACACAGTAAGTGCGGTATTCAGAGACTTGACATCTGAAAGTCTCCCTTTGACATCAATGAATGATTCACTTGAAAGTCTGAGTTACGCTCAAAGTCAAGTCGGAATACTGCCCCAAATAATGTGGACATGGTTATTTCTGGACCAACAATACACTCCTGTGAACCAAAGGAAATGACTAGTAGAGTAGCCTAAATGTAGGGTAGAGAGTAGAGGGATATTGTTATCCACGTTGGCACCAACGATGTTAGGATGAAACAGTCAGAGGTCACCAAGCGCAACATAGCTTCAATGTGTAAATCAGCTAGAAAGATGTCGGCATCGAGTAATTGTCTCTGGCCCCCTCCCAGTTAGGGGAGTGATGAGCTCTACAGCAGTCTCAAAACTCAATCGCTGGTTAAAAACTGTTTTCTGCACCTCCCAAAAGATAGAATTTGTAGATAATTGGCCCTCTTTCTGGGACTCACCCACAAACAGGACCAAGCCTGGCCTGCTGAGGTGTGATGGACTCCATCCTAGCTGGAGGGGTGTTCTCATCTTCTCTACAAACATTGACAGAGCTCTAACTCCCCTAGCTCCACAATGAGATAGCAAGCCTGCAAGCTTAGTGGAGTCTGCAACTAGCACATTCAGTGTAGTCAGCTTAGCTATCCCCATTGAGACAGTGTCTGTGCCTCGACCTAGGTTGGGCAAAACGAAACATGGCAGTGTTTGCCTTTGCAATCTCACTGGAATAAAGACCTCCTCCATTCCTGTCATTATTGAAAGAGATTGTGATATCTCACATCTCAAAATATGGCTACTTAATGTTAGATCCCTCACTCCCAAAGCAGTTAACTAATTAACTAATCACTGATCATAATCTTGATGTGATTGGCCTGACTGAAACATGGGTTAAGCCTGATAAATTTAGTGTGTTAAATGAGGCCTCACCTCCTGGTTACACTAGTGACCATATCCACCACGCATCCCGCAAAAGCGGAGGTGTTGCTAACATTCACGATAGCAAATTTCAATTTACAATTGTCGTCTTTTGAGCTTCTAGTCAGGAAATCTATGCAGCCTACTCAATCATTTTTTATAGCTACTGTTTACAGGCCTCCTGGGCCATATACAGCATTCCTCACTGAGTTCCCTGAATTCCTATCGGACCTTGTAGTCATGGCAAATAATATTCACATTTTTGGTGACTTTAATATTCACATGGAAAAGTCCACAGACCCACTCCAAAAGGCTTTCGGAGCGATCATCGACTCAGTGGGTTTTGTTCAACATGTCTCCAGACCTACTCACTGCCACAGTCATACTCTGGACCTAGTTTTGTCCCGTGGAATAAATGTTGTGGATCTTAATGTTTTTCCTCATAATCCTGGACAATCGGACCACCATTTTATTAAATTTGCAATCGCAACAAATAATCTGCTCAGACCCCAACCAAGGATCATCAAAAGCTGTGCTATAAAGTCTCAGACAACCCAAAGATTCCAAGATGCCCTTCCAGACTCCCTCCACCTACCCAAGGACGTCAGAGTACAAAAATCAGTTAACCACCTAACTGAGGAACTCAATTTAACCTTGCGTAATACCCTAGAAACTAGCTCCCTGGTACACAGAAAATACCCGAGCTCTGAAGCAAGCTTACAGAAAATTGGAATGGAAATGGTGCTACAGTCTTCCGACTAGCTTGGAAAGACAGTACCGTGATGTATCAAAGAGCCCTCACTGTTGCTCGATCATCTTATTTTTCCAACTTAATTGAGGGGAAAAAAACAATCCAAAATGTATTTTTGATATTGTCGCAAAGTTAACTAAAAAGCAGCATTCCCCAAGAGAGGATGGCTTTCACTTCAGCAGTGAAAAATTCATGAACTTCTTTGACGAAAAGATCATGATCATTAGAAAGCATATTACGGACTCCTCTTTAAATCTGCGTATTCCTCCAAAGCTCAGTTGTTCTGAGTCTGCACAACACTGCCAGGACCTAGGATCAAGGGAGACACTCAACTTTTTTTTTTATATATATCTCTTGTCACATTGATGAAAATAATCATGGCCTCTAAACCTTCAAGCTGCATACTGGACCCTATTCCAACTAAACTACTGAAAGAGCTTGGCCCTCCTATGTTGAACATAATAAACGTCTCTCTATCCACCGGATGTGTACCAAACTCACTAAAAGTGGCAGTAATAAAGCCTCTCTTCAAAAAGCCAAACCTTGACCCAGAAAATATAAAAAACTCATCGGCCTATATCGAATCTCCCATTCCTTTAAAAAAAAAATGAAAAAGCTGTTGTGCAGCAACTCACTGCCTTCCTGAAAACAAACAATGTATACAAAACGCTTCAGTCTGGTTTCAGACCACATCATAGCACTGAGACTGCACTTGTGAAGGTGGTAAATTATCTTTTAATGGCGTCAGACCGAGGCTGTGCATCTGTCCTCGTGCTCCTAGACCTTAGTGCTGCTTTTGATACCATCGATCACCACATTCTTTTGGAGAGATTGGAAACCCAAATTGGTTTACACGGACAAGTTCTGGCCTGGTTTAGATCTTATCTGCCGGAAAGATATCAGTTCGTCTCTGTGAATGGTTTGTCCTCTGACAAATCAACTGTAAATTTCGGTGTTCCTCAAGGTTCCGTTTTAGGACCACTATTGTTTTCACTATATATTTTACCTCTTGGGGATGTCATTCGAAAAAACATAATGTTAACTTTCACTGCTATGCGGATGACACACAGCTGTACATTTCAATTCCCTCACCAACTTTAAACATCTGCTATCTGAGCAGCTAACCGATCGCTGCAGCTGTACATAGTCCATCTGTAAACAGCCCACCCAATTTACCTAACTCATATTGACTTGTTTATTGTTTACTCCATGTGTAACTTTGTGTTGTTGTCTGTTCATACTGCTATGCTTTATCTTGGCCAGGTCGCAGTTATAAATGAGAATTTGTTCTCAACTAGCCTACCTGGTTAAATAAAGGTAAAATAAAATAAAAATGAAACATGGTGAAGCCCCAAAATTGCCCTCGCTAGAAGCCTGTGTTTCAGACATAAGGAAGTGGATGGCTGCAAACTTTCTACTTTTAAACTCGGACAAAACAGAGATGCTTGGTCTAGGTCCCAAGAAACAAAGAGATCTTCTGTTGAATCTGACAATTAATCTTGATGGTTGTATGGACCTCAGCGTTACTCTGGACCCCATTCTCTCTTTTGACGAACATATCAAGACTGTTCCAAGGACAGCTTTTTTCCATCTACGTAACATTGCAAAAATCAGAAACTTTCTGTCCAAAAATGATGCAGAAAAATGTATCCATGCTTTTGTTTACTTCTAGGTAAGACTACTGCAATGCTCTACTTTCCGGCTACCCGGAAAAAGCACTAAATAAACTTCAGTTGGTGCTAAATACGGCTGCTAGAATCCTGACTAGAACCCAAAAATGTTATCATATTACTCCAGTGCTAGCCTCCCTACACTGGCTTCCTGTTAAGGCTAGGGCTGATTTCAAGGTTTTACTGCTAATCTAAAAAGCATTACATGGGCTTGCTCCTACCTATCTTTCCGATTTGGTCCTGCCGTACATACCTACACGTACGCTACGGTCACAAGACGCAAGCCTCCTAATTGTCCCTAGAATTTCTAAGCAAACACCTGGAGGCAGGGCTTTCTCCTATAGAGCTCCATTTTTATGGAATGGTCTGCCTACCCATGTGAGAGACGCAGATTCGGTCTCAACCTTTAAGTCTTTACTGAAGAATCATCTCTTCAGTGGGTCATATGATTGAGTGTAGTCTGGCCCAGGAGTGTGAAGGTGAATAGAAAGGCTCTGGAGCAACGAACCGCCCTTGCTTTCTCTGCCTGGCCGGTTCCCCTCTCTCCACTGGGATTCTCTGCCTCTAACCCTATTACAGGGGCTGAGTCACTGGCTTACTGGTGCTCTTCCATGCCGTCCCTAGGAGGGGTGCGTCACTTGAGTGTGTTGAGTCACTGACGTAATCTTACTTTCTGGGTTGGCGCCCCCCCCTTGGGTTGTGCCGTGGCGGAGATCTTTCTCTATCTCGGAGGACCTGAGCCCTAGGACCATGCCTCAGGACTACCTGGCATGATGACTCCTTGCTGTCCCCAGTCCACCTGGCCGTGCTGCTGCTCCAGTTTCAACTGTTCTGCCTGCGGCTATGGAACCCTGACCTGTTCACAGGAAACGTGCTACCTGTCCCAGACCTGCTGTTTTCAACTCTCTAGAGACAGCAGGAGCGGTAGAGATACTCTTCATGATCGGCTATGAAAAGCCAACTGACATTTAGTCCTGAGGTGCTGACCTGTTGCACCCTCTACAACCACTGTGATTATTATTATTTGACCATACTGGTCATTTATGAACATTTGAACATCTTGGCCATGTTCTGTTATAATCTCCCCACGGCACAGCCAGATGAGGACTGGCCACCTCTCATAGCCTGGTTCCTCTCTAGGTTTCTTCCTAGGTTTTGGCCTTTCTAGGGAGTTTTACCTAGCCATCGTGCTTATACACCTGCATTGCTTGCTGTTTGGGGTTTTAGGCTGGATTTCTGTACAGAACTTTGAGATATCAGCTGATGTAAGAAGGGCTATATAAATACATTTGATTGATTGATTGATGTACAGCAATTCAACACAAAACTGCTGCCGACATCTTTCTCAATGCTATCAGTCTCAACCACAGACTAAATCCTTGATCAAGTGAGCATATGACAGTTCCATCATTATTATATCGAAAGAGAGCCCTTACAACACACACTCTATTGAATTTAGATTCCAAGATGTTGCATTTAATGTAACAGGCGTGCAGATCAATTTTATATTCTGCACAGCCAGATACAGCTTATCCCCCTTTCCAGTGGTTGACAATTTTTTTTTTTTTTAAGGAACTCAGTCCGGCTTTTAACTGACTCTTGAAAGTTGTAATAGTAGAATGCACAAGGTGCAATTTCGAAATTGGGTAGTGCATCATCAGTTTTTGCATCATTGGGTAGTGCATCATCAGTCATTGTTTGCTGTAAATGTCATTGTTGAGTATTCAATCTTGTTCAAAGTAAATAGTCTACTTCCTGATCTTAAATAGAAACGTTTTATAAAGAAGCCTACACTTAACTATATCATTTTAATACCAACAACCATGACATGACTGCGCTAAGCACAGAAAGAAAAGCGCATATGGAAAGTGGGATTAGGGACATGATTGCAGTGGCGACCCATCATTAAGGGCAGCTGGGGATAAACCCCACCTCTTCTGAGACACCTGTTCAGCAAAAAATATATATACAGTACCAGTCAAAAGTTTGGACACACCTACACACTCAAAGGGTTTTCTTTATTTTTACTATTTTCTACAATGTAGAATAATAGTGAAGACATCTAAACTATGAAATAACACATATGGAATCATGTTGTGACCCAAAAAGTGTAAAACAAATCTAAATATATTTATATTTTAGATTCTTCAAAGTAGCAACCCTTTGCCTTGATGACAGCTTTGCACACTCTTGGCATTTTACGTAAACCCTGTTTCTTGTCTGCATCGAAGTAGCAGTCCTTCTACCTAGCATTGAGTATGGTGGCGACACAGTAAAGAGACTCAGGGAATGCCACCAAATTGCTTGTACATGTGGCCTATAGCCTGTTTTAGAGAAATGTCATAATTGAATATTGTAAGAGCTTTCATTGTCTGCTTATATGCCCCTTTATTTATCCTACGGTTTTGACTTGGTGTACAGTGAGAATAGTGTAAGAATGGCCCATTGAAATTACAGATTTCCTCTTATCCGCTCATCATTCCCTTATGCCATAGTTTGTACATCCCAATTGTTTAAGCAAGTCAGCCATATCAACTGAACTGTTTCCGAACTGTTTCGCTGACAGACAAGGCACCGCTGATAGCCAGGTGGTAGGGGTGGTATGGATTCACTCCATGGTGCTGCAAAGAAAGCTCTGAGGTTGGGACAGCTTTATGTAGGCCCTATTACTTTGTGGGCAACGTTTGTCACCATTATAGTGAAATTCACTAGTGTTGTGTGGTGGCTTTGCTGGCATGCATCTAAAAAACATTGGGGGGGGTTGCCCCAACAAGACTAACATCACCACTGCATGATTGTAGCGAACACTAGCTAACTAACGTAAACTCACCCCATTCCGTACTAATGTGCGCAACCACAACATTCAAACGAGGCTACAAAGAAAACTAATGGGACTGTAGCGACTGTGTTGACTTCAAAATCAGGGGTGTGAACTAGGTTTCTATTCAAGCGTTGATCGACATGGTAATGGCTCTATAGTATTGGAGAAAAGTTGAAAAAACAGACCCTCCGTTACATCGGGACATGTCATGTCGTAACGTACAGCACGCATAAAGCAACTATTTCTGTCTTACAATCTCTCTCCACCAGGTGTAGCACTACTCACCGTGACGGGGTAAGGGGGATACCTAGTCATTTTTTGCATCCTCATTGCATGCGATCATCATTCTCAAAGCCGCTGTTTAATTCTAAGATCACTTTAGCATCGCTCTAAAAACCCGATTCAAATTCGACATAAACCTTCAAATAGGTATGTAATGACACATTATATAAACTCTTTTTAGTGTTTTATTTACATTTTAGAGGTGATAAGGTGATCAGTTGGACAGATAGAGTAAAAAAAAGCAATTTTCCCACACAACATATCTCCATATCACTATCACGCATTAGTTTCGCTTCCCCACCCGCCATTTTTAAAAAGACCAGACGGGGCTCATGCCTGCTTGAATTATGCAGAAACGGGCAGTGTTTAGGTCATGTAATTGATTATTGATGGAAAGGGGATAAATTGTGCTTTACAATGGTATTGACATTACTGTAACGGCAGTCTAGCTCTTCCTCGGACGAGGAGAGGCGAGAAGGATCAGAGGACCAATGTGCAGCGTGGTAATTAGACATATTGAATTTAATAAAATAAAACAAGACACTATACAAACTGACAAAACACACTAACCGCCACAGTCCCGTGTAGCACTGACACAGGAACAATCACCCACCAACAAACAGTGAGAACAGCCTTCCTTAATATGGTTCTCAATCAGAGGAAATGTCAAACACCTGCCTCTAATTGAGAACCATATCAGGCAACACATTTAACCCAACATAGAAACAGACAAACTA
Source organism: Salvelinus fontinalis (assembly GCF_029448725.1). Lineage (NCBI taxonomy): Eukaryota > Metazoa > Chordata > Actinopteri > Salmoniformes > Salmonidae > Salvelinus > Salvelinus fontinalis. The sequence continues at coordinate 31,726,938 of NC_074665.1, forward strand.
GACACACAACATAGAATTCCCACCCAGCTCACGTCCTGACCAACACTAAAACAGCAAAACACATACGAACTCTGGTCAGGACGTTACAATTACAGTGGATCTGGAATTATTACGTTTTGGGGGCACTAAAATAAGGGCAATTGTATGTACGAGTATACGTGAGTTTACGTTACCTGGCTTACAATGGTAACAATGCAACATTGTAACAACAATGTAACACTGTAGCTAATAGAATTGTTTGCAACGTTATAGCACATCATAAGCCTACCTGTAGGGCTTGTTCTGCGCACAGAACGTACAACTCCGGGCAGAAGCATCGCGTATCTGACCCCTCTCTGATCATGTCATAGGCTGCATTCAGCGCATCAGTGTCTAAAGACAAAACCAGACGATATGAAACGTGTTCAACAACACTGTCAGTCAACTATTTAGCTAGCTAAGAAACTAGCTAGTAGTGTGTTACCTTTTTGTTGGCGTGCCTTGGTCAAATACTGGCGAATGTGAAGATCCATAATGCTCAGTCTTGACAGTTGGTTGCTGTGCTAGAATTAGGCGGGCCCGGCTAGCTTTAGCAAATAACTAATAACTAACATAACGTTAATTAACCTGGTAAGTTATTTATATGTCACTAGTACTGCTTTAATAGATACTACTAGCTAAATACTTAGCCTTACTGACAAGTTTTTGCGTCTCCTGTCGCACCACTACTAAGCTTGCTGCTTGTTGTTGTTAGGAAATTGGGAGTGTATCTTAGCAACAAGTAACGGCGGAAGCGACTCTAAGTGATCCGGTTCATTTGGCTCCATTCGTTTCAAAAAGATGGTCATTTGGCTCACAAATCGCTCTTTGTTCAGTAGCGCTTAAAAATGTAGGCTACCTAAAACCATGTAAAAATTGCAAATATCTAATGTAAGCGAACAAATTTGACTGCCATCATGTCAGATTGTGACATGTGAGTTCAAATAAAGTTTTACCTCAACAAATAATTAGAAAATAAATAAATAAAAATATGAACACACTACAAAATTACGTGTGGACCAGAAAAAGTCTCTCCCCAAGTCGCTAGTGCCTTCAGAAAGTAATCAGACCCCTTGACTTTTCCCACATTTTGTTATGTTACAGCCTTATTGTAAAATTGATTAAATAGATGTAAAAAAAAATCTCTGCAAATCTCAGCAACCTACACACAATACCCCATAATGACAAAGCAAAAAAAAAAGTTTTTGGGGAAAGGCACACACCTGTCTATATAAGGTCACACAGTTGATAGTGCATGTCAGAGCAAAAACTAAGCCATGAGGTCGAAGAAATTGCCCGTAGATCTCTGAGACAGGATTGTGTCGAGGCACAGATCTGGTGAAGGGTACCAAAACATTTCTGCAGCATTGAAGTTCACAAAGAACACAGTGGCCTCCATCATTCTGTTCATTTGCTAATGACTCAGCTACCACTGCCTACCAAGCCACTCTCAACCTTTCACCGGAGACAAGACCATCTGCTTTGACCTCCTGGCACAAAGGCGGAGGTAGCGGTCCTGCTGCTGGGTTGTTGCCCTCCTACGACCTCCTCCACGTCTCCTGATGTACTGGCCTGTCTACTGGTAGCGCCTCCATGCTCTGGACACTACGCTGACAGACACAGCAAACCTTTTTGCCACAGCTCGCATTGATGTGCCATCCTGGATGAACTGCACTACCTGAGCCACTTGTGTGGGTTGTAGACTCCATCTCATGCTACCACTAGAGTGAGAGCACCGCCAGCATTCAAAAGTGACCAAAACATCAGCCAGGAAGCATAGGAACTGAGAAGTTGTCTGTGGTCACCACCTGCAGAATCACTCTTTTTTTGAGGGTGTCTTGCTAATTGCCTATAATTTCCACCTTTTGTCTATTCCATTTGCACAACAGCATGTGAAATCTATTGTCAATCAGTGTTGCTTCCTAATTGGACAGTTTGATTTCACAGAAGTGTGATTGACTTGGAGTTACGTTGTGTTGTTTAAGTGTTCCCTTTATTTTTTTGAGCAGTGTATAAATATATGGATGAGCATTGACAGAGCGGCATTGGCAAGATGCAATAGATGGTACAAAATAATATACGGTATATACATATGAGATGTGTAATGCAAGATATGTAAACATTATTAAAGAGACATTATTAAAGTGACTAGTGATCAATTTATTAAAGTGGCCAAAAATTTCAAGTCTGTATGTAGGCAGCAGCCTCTCTGTGTTAGTGATGGCTGTTTAACAGCCTGATGGCCTTGAGATAAAAGCTGTTTTTCAGTCTCGCGGTCCCAGCTTTGATGCACCTGTACCGACTTCGCCTTCTGGGTGGTAACGGGGTGAACAGGCAGTGGCTCGGGTTGTTGTTGTCCTTGATGATCTTTTTGACCTTCCTGTGACATCGGCTGCTGTAGGTGTCCTGGAGGGGAGGTAGTTTGCCCTCTGTGATGCGTTGTGCAGACCGCACCACCCTCTGGAGAGCCTTGCGGTTGAGGGCGGTGCAGTTGCCGTACCAGGCGGTGATACAGCCTGACAGGATGCTCTCAATTGTGCATCTGTAAAAGTGTGTGAGAGTTTTAGGTGACAAGACAAATTTCTTCAGCCTCCTGAGGTTGAAGAGGCGCTGTTGCGCCTTCTTCACCACATTGTCTGTGTGGGTGGACCATTTCAGTTTGTCCATGATGTGTACTCTGAGGAACATGAAACTTTCCACCTTCTCCACTGCTGTCCCGTCGATGTGGATAGGGGTGTGCTCCCTCTGCTGTTTCCTGAAGTCCACGATCATCTCCTTTGTTTTGTTGACGTTGAGTGAGAAGTTGTTTTCCTGACACCACACTCCAAGTGCCCTCACCTCCTCCCTGTAGGCTGTCTCGTCATTGTTGGTAATCAAGCCTATTACTGTTGTGTCGTCTGCAAACTTGATGATTGAGTTGGAGGCATGCATGGCCACGTAGTCATGGGTGAACAGGGAGTACAGGAGGGGGCTGAGCACGCACCCTTGTGGGGCCCCAGTGTTGAGGTTCAGCGAAGTGGAGATGTTGTTTCCTTCACCACCTGGGGGCGGCCTGTCAGGAAATCCAGGACCCAATTGCACAGGGCGGGGTTGAGGCCTCAAGCTTAATGATGAGCTTGGAGGGTACTATGGTGTTGAATGCTGAGCTATAGTCAATAAACAGCATTCGTACATAGGTATTTCTCTTATCCAGATCGGATTTGTTGGCATGAACTCGTTTACAGAACATTATTTACAGTTTTGATACGAATTGTTAAAAAAAAAAATTGACATTATAAAGTTAAAACAAGATTTAGAGTAGAATGTATTTACCCCAGATCTCATAGGAAATGTATTACCGCTTAAATCGACTTTATGGCAGTATAATGCACAACATCGCCCTTACAAAAAAAGATTGCCGTTTTTAAACTGCAGTAAAAGTTCCGAAACTGCAGACGACTGTGGTATTTTAGAGCAGTAATTGCAGAATAACTGCAGTTACACTGGAAAATTAAAGAAAAAGGTGTAATTTTGGATGCAGTATTTGCCGCATACTGCAGTTATATTGCACTCTCACTACAGTTAAACCATTACGCCTCGATCACACCGATATCGTCATTGCATTTTGGTACAGCAGAAGTACATTCATTTCAAATGGAAGGCTAATAGCCTTGCAGCATTGCGTTGCAGAGGCAGTTGCAGTGCATTCAGTGTGGTGCATACATATGCGTCAAACTGTATTCGTAGAAGGCTTAACAGAAATGATAGCAGAAAGTTCATGTTGAACTTTTATTGCACACACATCCAGATGCTGCTGCTTACCATTTTGCACAATGACGCCATCGGTGTGATCGAGGCGTTAGTGTACTGCAGTTACACTGCACTCAGACTGCACTCTTTTTTCGTAAGGGTGGAAACAAGGCGATGAGCTGATATGTCATACTTATGTCAGACTTATATATTTTTTTTAAATCTTTAAACAGACTAGTATCTGATTTCGTCCAAAATCAGTCAAAATTTGGCCAAAACAGTACTTGGCCAAAACATAAACTGTCACGATCGTGTGGCGGATTGACGGACCAAAATGCAGCAGTTGGAAAATAAGCCATCTTCTTTATTACAGTACGAAGATGAACACGACACAAAACACTATACAAAAACAAGAAAACAACAAAACGACCGTGAAGCTACAAACGTTGTGCACAAACATACAGGCTACAAACGTTCTTACATAGACAATTACCCACAACCAATGAGAGCCTATGGCTACCCTAAATAAGGCTCCCAATCAGAGACAACCGAAATCAGCTGTCTCTAATTGGGAACTCATTCAGGTAACCATAGACTCTCCTAGATAACTAACCACCATAGACAATGCTAAACATCTACACTCAACACAAAACCATATACTACACCCATTAACCCCTTTACCAAATAAACACCCAAAACAACAAAACATAAACATTCCCCATGTCACACCCTGACCTAACTAAAATAATAAAGAAAACAAAGAATAATAAGGCCAGGGCGTGACATAAACGTCTATAATGTGCTATACTGTACTGTAATGCACTGTATTTTAGTCTACTGTGCTCTTCTCTACTGTACTGTAGTCTACTGTCAGGGGGGGAAAATAACTCGATTGTCATAATTGCGTAAAAATAAAAGTGAGTCACCCAGTAAAATACTACTTGAGTATAAAAGTATTTGGTTTTAAATATATGTAAGTATCGAAACTAAATGCAATTGCTCAAATATACTTAAGTGTCAAAAGTAAAAGTATGAATCATTTAAAATTCCGTATATTAAGCAAACCAGACGGCATCATTTTCTTTTTTTCTTTTTATTTACGGATAGACAGGGGCACACTTTAACATTCAGACATCGTTGACAAACTAAGGTTGTGTGTTTAGTGAGTCCGTCAGATCAAAGGCAGTAGGGATAACCAGGGATTTTCTCTTGATAAGTGAGGGAATTGGACCATTTTCCTGTCCTGCCAAGCATTCAAAATGTAACGAGTACTTTTGGGTGTCAGGGAAAATGTATTATTTAGGAATGTAGTGAAGTAAAAGTTGTTAAAAATATAAATAGTAAAGTACAGACAAAAAAAAAACGTATTTTTACGTTTAAAAGTATTTTTACGTAAGCGCTTTATACCACTGTCTACTGTAATGTGCTCTACTGTGCTCTACTGAACTCTACTGTACTGTGCTCGACTGTACTGTAATGTACTGTTCCCTACTCTACTCTATTCTACTGTACTGGATATAGTGATCTCGGTTTTGAGACTGCTCATGTCATGGTGTCAACTCACTGAGTCTGGGTCTGGAGCTCGGGACCAATGTTCTGGCAGAAATCTTGGTCTTGGCTCCTGGATATTACCTTAGTCTTTGGTTTACAAACCATAGGCAACCCAATTTGAGGATAACAATGCTCTCTGATCATTGGCTGATCACTCCCAACCCATAGGAATTCCCACTCAGTTGACTACTTTTAAATGGTGGAATGTCTATACTGTCTATACTAAAATTAGTTACATCCATCAATAGTCTTCCATTTATCTCTATGATTGACACTTGACAACGCAACGCCTCTTATTTTGCCAAAATAAAGATAGGTAAAGTGACCATTTAAATATCAAACAACATAATTAATTTGATGCATAAGCAATTAAAACAATAAAGTTTCATGTTCATACAATCAACATTGAACATTTTACAGAAAACAATCCAGATTATATTTCTCAAAAATGTAAAGGTTTTGAAAATCAGATTAAAATTCATATTTTTACTATTTTGTTAATTTGGTATGAAAATACAATTTCTAAAATTATTGTTTAATAGAAGGTTAATCAAAATTATCATTGCTGTTCAAGGTTCTCCCTTTATTGCAACTTTTTCACTCTTTTCGGTAGTGAAAGGTAAGGAATTCGGGTAAATATTTAAAATACTCAAAACATACAAAATGTGTGAGTAGTATATACACTGAGTGTACAAAACATTAGAAACACCTGCTCTTTCCATCACTGACTGACCAGATGAATCCAGGTGAAATCTATGATCCCTAATTGATGTCACTGGTTAAACCTACTTCAATCAGTGTAGATGAAGGGGAGGAGACAAGTTATAGAAGGATTTTTAAGCCTTGAGACATGGATTGTAAAGTGTGCCCAAAGGACATCCAACCAACTTGACGCAACTGTGGGAAGCATTGGAGTCAACATGGGCCAGCATCCCGGAGGAACGCTTTCGACACCTTGTCCATGCCCGACGAATTAAGGCTGTTTAAAGGGCAAAAGGGGGTGCAACTTAATAGTAGGAAGGTGTTCCTAATGTTTTGTGCACTCAGTGTACAGTATGTCTACCTACATACAGTATGCACACTGACAGTTTGGGAAAAATAGGATACAAATAGAAGTAAAATTACCCATTTAGCATCAATAAACGATTTGGAGATGCTATGAACAATTAAACCAACACATTTGAATGTATTTTAGAATATCTAATGAAGGAAATTACATATAAATGGCCTAAGCTTAACTAGTTCTGACTAGAGGACTAATTATGCTTTGCATAATTTTTTGTTGTTGTGTTCGTGTTTGTTTGCACTCACATCCAGGTTTATCCTTGGTGCAGGAGATGCATATTAAGTTACCACAGGAGAGCATGTATTGCAAATTAGATCATCGTCTCAGCTCTCTATGTCAGACCTTTGCCCGACCATTTTTTAATAAAGTGGTGTTACCTAAAGATACACAAATACTGTATCTACTACTGAAACCTGCACACAGCAGGGAATGTGCCTGCCTGACCCATTTACACATGATTTGGGGATTTGGTACATGGCTCAGTTTTGAATTTAGGAATTGTCAATATCGTCAATCCTCTTGTGGCACAATGAACACACAGCCTACTTTTTCTCCAAGCAGGAAGGCTGTAAGCCTGTAGTGTTGGCCTATAGAAAATAACAAAACATTTGATTTGATAGAAATTACATATTATTAACCATTATTGAATGGTATGTCTCAGGAAGCTCTCAGGATGAGGACAGTAAGACAAGAAGAAGCAAAAACAATGAAATTAATACTTCGTGAATGATATGTTCCTTGCGAAGATACAGTTTCTTTGTTATCTACTTAACAGTGGCCAGATCAAAGCCATGTCTGGTGAATAATCCACATGGCATGTTTGTCACCACCACTGATTTCCACCAAGGTGGCAAACAAAGATAAACAATGCAGTAAATTACATTAATCACAAAAGCATTTCCAAACAACGAAAAGGGGATAACCAAAAAACTCCTGTGTCGAGCGTCACATTTGGAGGCTTCATTATCTTTCATAAACACCCGCATTCAGATGAAAGCAAAGGAGTGAAGAGATTCATAAGGTATTTTTTTATTTTTTATTATGGCACTAAGAAGCTGTGATTTAACTGTTAGCTTAGAAATCTGGTAATTAGCAGGACCCTGCTAGCGAGGCTAATCCTGTTAGCAGCCTGTTCCTCAAGGGCATACTGCCTGGCAGTCAGTCTCACTCCGTTCTGGATGGAGAGATCCCACGGGACAAACTTATTATAAGAATGAGTGGCAAGATAAAAACAAACTTTCTGTAAGTTAGGAGGTTTTAAACTAGCAATAATGATTGTCTCTGGCTGATTCTACAATCAATGACACAATATGAGGGATGCTGCCTTGTTCATAGGAATGAGAATTGTTACAGCTTCTTGTGTGAATTACAAGAAGAGCCTTTAGGAGGAGATTTACTAAAGCCCTGAAGCTATGAGCAATATAAATGAATCATTATCTGTGTAAACACTCAAACCTAGGAAAAAGTGTCCAAATAACTTCTTAGAATTAAGCACATTAATCCGCTTTACAAGAGGTGTAGAGCATAACTTGCATACACATATGCAGCGCATGAGTTTCAAGTTTGGGGAAGATCATTTTCACCATAAAAATGCACCTTTATATTAAAATCATGTCAAGCATAATCGTGTTTGTGGTCACTTTGAGAATGGTGTTTTCCTGCTAATGGAACATTTGTGCTTATAGCCTACTGCCCTGTGCACATTGCTGTGCTTATGTGAAGAAATAACCTAATAGTTTATCAACATTTTAAGCTAAACGTTCTCATCTGTTGCGTCAGGCTAATTGCATAAAACAGGTTTTTTGATACTAGTGATTGTATTAATTTTGAATCTATCGCATCCCACAACTGTCCCAGACTATGTTTGGAATATTTATTTCTCACACAAAATAGGACAACTTTTGTACTTTGGGGAATAGTAGATTTACATGGGCTAGTGCTTTTGCTGTTTGTTAGGTCTACTCATCTTGTTGGCTGACAAAAAGTAAATGTGGGCAGTTCTTCCGATATCTTCATTATGCGCCTCGGAATTGGATAAGGACCCGCGCAGTTGCATCCCCGATGTGTCTGTCTTCACTTGTAGCTTGTGAGAAAGACCCGATCACGTGACGGAGAGCCATGTGAGTGAGAGGTGCTTCGGAGCATGTAGCCGGGAGAAGGGAATTATAATTATTATATTCAGCCACTGGCCACAAAAGGCATGGATTTTTATAGGGGGCATTAAAGCCACACAAAGGGGATGCCTCTGGAAAACATTTAGACATTATCAAGTGCTTGTCAAATTGTGAATGAGAGACTGATGAAGTGTGTACAGTCTGCGCAAAAGACAAAGCAGAGCTTATGCCTTTCATGCTACTTTTTTCAAATCATCATTAGAGTCGCATCATGCAGCCTTAGAATGGAATACAAATCAAAACATATAGTCCAACATTTGTATCACAACTAAAGTGACATAAATAACTCTAGATTAAGCATATAGGAGTACTGGTTTCTTTGTTATCCGCTCATCACAGAATAGCTATGTGGCATAGCCAGATCAGGGCCTAACATAAGAACAATTCAGAGTATGCTATACTGTTCTTCATACCATGTTTCTTTAGACCTGTCTAAAATAAATTATGGATTTATTGTGATGGTGTAGGCTATATTACATGGATTTATTAGAATTTTTAAAATGTAGATGTTCCAAAGGTCTTTTTCAGTGGATTGTAGGCTATGCGTGGAAGCCAGGAGATGCTAAATGTGTTTATGTATTTATATTTATTTGCTTGACAATCACCGGCTGACAAAATGTCATGACCGCCACAGCCCTAGGAAAGACTTACATTTTGGGGCAAATCAATAAACGTTATCTTTTCAGTGTGAAAACTAGATTATTACTGGTGGACGCAATGGACTGTGGCCTACATGTTGGTAAGGAAGAATGCAGGTATAGACTAACCCAGTGGGGGTGAGAGATTTTGAACTGCTATATGCCCCCGATATTCACATGCACAATTCACCTCTTATTCAATGTTGGATTAAAGGTATTGTGGGGAGTACAACTCTTATGCATTCTCTCACCCTCTGCTGAGATAACTTTCAACATCTTAGAAAGATTCCCACAACACAGTATCAGCACATCCCTGAGATGTTAAATGAGCTAGATCAAATCCACTATTGATCAACTCCAATAAATGATCATCAATAATGTAGTGCATTTATTGGTGCACATATACAGCACACACACACCTATTTAGGCTAGAAGTACTGTACACGCTTAGAAAAAAGGTGCTATCTGGAACCTAAAACGGTTCTTTGGCTGTCCCCATAGTAGATGGGTTCCAGGTAGAACCCTTTTGTATTTCATGTAAAACCCTTTTTTTACAGAGGGTTCTACATGGAACCAACAAGGGTATTCCAGTAGGGACAGCCAAAGAACCCTCTTGGAACCCTTTTTTCTAAGAGTGTAGACTGATAGTAATCACAACTGCTTGTAAACACAAGGCTGAGTCTGCACACACACACTTTAGTCCCATCACACTGAAACACAGACATGAGTGTGCAGTATAAACTACCTAACATTTGGCATTGGTGTACTGCTTTCAAAATATTTTACAGCATAAGCTAGTGCTAACTTAGAGCCTAGGCATTTTAATAATAAGCTGTCTTTGGATTGCTGCATAAAGTATTGTCATCCTAGTCGCTGTCAAAGTGTTTCCTAAACAAATGGATATAGAACTTTTTGCAACGGCAAAATCTACAGCATGAGATATATCACACAAGTTATGTTATGATAACACCTACGATCACATAATCTCTGTTGTGTTACGAAACCCATAACTAGCTTACAGACATTGTTGCCTCACTTCGTCTAGAGGTTTTAGGCGTAGTCACATGGTCTGTAACCTGAATGAATGTGGGCATTTATGTGAGAAAGTGTTTGAGGACTGTGTTAGATGCACATATGCCCAGGGAGACAGCAACCTTACCTTAGGTCCAGGGTCTGCTCTGTCTTGACCCCTTTGGGTCGGCGAGCCCAAGCGGGTTATTTTGTTCAGAGGGTGACGGAAACAAATATATACGAAAAGGAAAACTACCAACAGCCTAAACTAAAGATTGAAGACCAAAACAAAGGCCTCATGGCCACCAAACAAAGCCACAGGCTCTCCAAGCTGGCACTCTGACTGACCATCACCCTAAGTGCTTATCAAACAGGCACAGCATTTGGACAAGGTTGCTGCTGACCTCTGGGGGGATGTGGTAGTGAGATGTGGTGTGGTTTACACGAGAGAGACTTGGCTGCTGATTCCATCTCATTTCATCCAATCAAGCAAAGAGCAATATGGGCTCATTAATATGATTTACACATGCATTGTGTAATGGCAGGAGATCATATCAATCAATGCCAGCTAGCGTGGCGTTAACTGATTGCAATTAACAGTGCCCTGGCATACCACACAACAATCAGGCCATCAATATCCCATAACACACACACACACACACACACACACACACACACACACACACACACACACACACACACAGTATAAATAGTCCTCAGGAAAAACATACACAAACATTTGCCTTCATACATCTAAGATCACTTTTCACAGAAGTACATAAAAAAATGTGAAATAACACATATGGAATCGTGTAGTAACCAAAAGTGTTAAAAAAATCTAAATATATTTGAGATTTGAGATTCTTCAAATAGCCACCCTTTGCCTTGATGACAGCTTTGCACAAGCTTGGCATTCTCTTAACGACCTTCATGAGGTAGTCACCTGGAATGCATTTCAATGAACAGGTGTGCCTTGTTAAAAGTTTATTTGTGGAAATTCTTTCCTTCTTAATGCATTTGAGCCAATCAGCTGTGTTGTGACAAGGTAGGGGGGTAAACAGAAGATAGCCCTATTTGGTAAAAGGCCAAGTCCATATTATGGCAAGAACAGCTCAAATAAGCAAAGAGAAACGACGTCCATCATTACCTTAAGACATGAAGGTCAGTCAATGCGGAAAATTTCAAGAACTTTGAAAGTTTCTTCAAGTGCAGTCGCAAAAACCCCTCACGCTTTTTCACTTGAAAACATTATAACAGGCTACACAGTATCTGCTAGTTTGTCTACTTTTATTCCAGTTTGTCTACAAATTAATAATTGATATGGTGGATTTACGTCTTCATCTCAACCAAAAATCTAAGTTAAAGAATAGCCGTGTCTCCCACTCGCCTAGCGTAGTAATTGACTACCGAACGGCTCCCTGTTTCATCTATTGCTGCTCATTGGACCCTATAATCACTCGGCTACACAGCTGATGCCTGCTGGACTGTTCATTAACACTGTACTTCATTTTGTTTATCTGTCAGCCCCAGCCTCGTACTCAGGCCCTGTGTGTAGCTAATTGACCCTCTCTACCCATTCATCGCCATTTACCCGTTTTTGTCCTAGCTGTTTACCCGTTGTTGTCTCACCCGTTGTTGTCTTAGCTCTCCCAATCAACACCTGTGATTGCTTTATGCCTTTCTCTAATGTCAATATGCCTTGTATACTGTTGTTGATGGCAGCTCTCATTGTTTTATTTTACTGAGGAGCCCCAAGTCCTGCTCAACATGCCTCAGATAGCCCCCTTGTCCCACGACCGACACATGCGGAGACCGCACATAGCTTAACTGGCACCTCCAGAGATACAACTCCCATCGTCACCCAATGCCTAGGTTTACCCCCACTGTACTCGCACCCTACCATACCCTTGTCTGTACACTATGCCCTGAAATCTGCTCCTTTTATTATCTGTTCCCAAAGCACTAGACGACCAGTTCTTATAGCGTTTAGCCGTACCCTCATCCTACTTCTCCTCTGTTTCTCTGGTGATGTAGAGGTTAACCCAGGCCCTGTGTGTCCCCAGGCGCTCTGATTTGTTGACTTCTGCAACTGTAAAAGCCTTGGGTTCATGCATGTTAAAATCAGAACACCCCTCCCTAAGTTTGCTTTATTCACTGCTTTAGCACACTCTGCCAACCCTGATGTCCTAGCCGTGTCTGAATCCTGGAAGGCCACCAAAAATTCAGAAATTTCCACCCCCAATTACAACATTTTCCATCAAGACAGAACTGCTAAAGGGGGCGGAATTGCAATCTACTGTAGAGATAGCCTGCAAAGCTCTGTCATGCTATCCAGGTCTATGCCCAAACAGTTCGAGCTTCTACTTTTAAAGATCCATCTCTCCAGAAATAAGTCCCTCACTGTTGCCACTTGTTATAGACCCCCCTCAGCTCCCAGCTGTGCCCTCGACACCATATGTGAATTGATTGGCCCCCCATCTATAGTCAGAGTTTGTACTGCTAGGTGACCTAAATTAGGATATGCTTATCAGCCCGACTGTCCTACAATCGAAGCTAGATGCCCTCAATCTCACACAAATTATCAAGGAACCAACCAGGTACAACCCCAAATCCGTAAACATCGGCACCCTCATAGATATCATCCTGACCAACTTGCCCTCTAAATACACCTCTGCTGTTTTCAACCAGGATCTCAGCGATCACTGCTTCATTGCCCGCGTCCGTTATGGGTCCGCGGTCAAACAACCACCCCTCATCACCGTCAAACGCTCCCTAAAACACTTCTACGAGCAGGCCTTTCTAATCGACCTGGCCCGGGAATACTGGAAGAATATTGACCTCATCCCGTCAGTAGAGGTGGTTGTCATTTAAAAGTGCTTTCCTCACCATCTTAAATAAGCATGCCCTTTTCAATTTTTTTTTAACTAAGAACAGATATAGCCCTTGGTTCACCCCAGACCTGACTGCCCTGGAGCAGCACAAAAACACCCTGTGGCGTACTGCACTAATTTTGAATAGTCCCCGGGATGTGCAACTTTTCAGGGAAGTCAGGAACCAATACACACTGTGATTTAGGAAAGCAAAGACTAGCTTTTTCAAACAGAAATTTGCATCCTGCAGCACTAATTCCAAAAAGTTTTGGGACAATGTGAAGTCCATGGAGAATAAGTTTACCTCCTCCCCGCTGCCCACTGCACTGACACTAGGAAACACTGCCACCACTGATAAATCCACGATAATCGAGAGTTTCAATAAGCATTTCCCTATGGCTGGCCATGCTTTCCACCTGGCTACCCCAACCCCAGCCAACAGCTCTGCACGCCCTGCAGAAACTGGCCCAAGCCCCCCCCCCCCCCCCCCCCCTACAATGGATCCCTACAATTCAGCTGGGCTAGACAATCTGGACCCTCTATTCCTAAAATTATCCACCACCAATGTTGCAACCCCTACTTAGGAGTAAATGTCAGTTGGCTTTTCATAGCCGATCATTAAAAGTATCTTTACCGCTCCTGCTGTCTCTAGAGAGTTGAAAACAGCAGGTCTGGGACAGGTAGCACGTCCGCTGAACAGGTCAGGGTTCCATAGCCACAGGCAGAACAGTAGAAACTGGAGCAGCAGTACGGCCAGGTGGACTGGGGACAGCAAGGAGTCATCATGCCAGGTAGTCCTGAGGCATGGTCCTAGGGCTCAGGTCCTCCAAGAGAGAGAAAGAAAGAGAGAAAGAGAGAATTAGAGAGAGCATATTTAAATTCACACAGGACACCGGATAAGACAGGAGAAATACTCCAGATATAACAGACTGACCCTAGCCCCCCGACACATAAAATGCTGCAGCATAAATACTGGAGGCTGAGACAGGAGGGGTCAGGAGACACTGTGGCCCCATCCAATGATACACCCGGACAGGGCCAAACAGGCAGAATATAACCCCACCCACTTTGCGAAAGCACAGCCCCCACACCACTAGAGGGATCTCTTCAACCACCAACTTACCATCCTGAGACAAGGCCGAGTATAGCCCACAAAGATCTCCGCCACGGCACAACCCAAGGGGGGGCACCAACCTTTAAGAATGCATCCCAGTTGTATATTCTGTGTCCCTTGCTTGCTAGCTATCTAACTAGCTACAAAGTATCTGCATTTGCGTTTGCCAACCCAGACACAAACAACACAGAGTTACACATGGGATAAACAAACGTACAGCCAAAAACACAATAGAAAAGTCTATATACAGTTAGTGCAAATGTAAGATTAGGGAGGTAAGGCAATAAATAGGCTATAGTGGCAAAAATAATTACAATTTAGCAAATAAACACTGGAGTGATAGATGTGCAGAAGATGAATGTGCAAGTAGAGATACTGGGGTGCAAAGGAGCAAAAAATAAACAACAATATGGGGATGAGGTAGTTGGGTGGGCTATTTACAGATGGGCTATTTACAGATGGGCTATGTACAGGTGCAATGACCGGTAAGATGCTCTGACAGCTGATGATTAAAGTGAGTGAGGGAGGTATAAGACTCCAGCTTCAGTGATTTTTGCAATTCGTTCCAGTCATTGGCAGCAGAGAACTGGAAGGAAAGGCGGCCAAAAGAGGTGTTGGCTTTGGAGATGACCAGTGAGATATACCTGCTGGAGCGCATGCTACGGGTGGGTGCTGCTATGGTTTCCAGTGAGCTGCTGTGGTGACCAGTGACCACTAGCCAAAACCAATTGGTTGCTAGGGGTCATAGTTGCCAGGGGTCTTATCACACCGTGAGGTCAGTCAATCACAGTCTGTCATCTTGGGTACCAGATCCCCAATTCCTGTCTCTCTAACTCAGTCTTCTTCAATCAGTTACAGAGAGAGAAGCAAGCGCATCTCTGTCCTGCACAATAACAGCTGGACTCAGATATCTTTGGACATGTGGGATGGTGTGTGTGTGTGCACAAAGTGAGTTGTGTGCCAAGCCATAAGACTGCTGAACAATTAATCAAATAGCTACCCGGACTGTATGCATTGACCCCCCCACCCCCGTTTTTTTTACGCTGCTGCTACTCGCTGTTAATTATCTATGCATAGTCACTTTACCCCTACCTACATGTACATATTACCTCAATTACCTCAACTAACCTGTACCCACGCACATTGATTCGGTACCGGTACCCTCTGTATATAGTCTCAGTGTGGTTATTTTATTGTGTTACTTTTTTTAACTTTAGTTTATTTAGTAACTATTTTCTTAACTCTGTTTTTTCTTAAAACTGCATTGTTGGTTAAGCGATTGTAAGTAAGCATTTCACGGTAAGCTCTACCTACACCTGCTGTATTTGGTGCATGTGTCACGCCCTGGCCATAGAGAGGCTTTTATTCTCTATTTTGGTTAGGCCAGGGTGTGACAAGGGTGGTCATTCTAGTTTCTTTATTTCTATGTTTTCTGTTTCTATGTTTTGGCCGGGTATGGTTCTCAATCAGGGACAGCTGTCTATCGTTGTCTCTGATTGGGAATCATTCTTAGGCAGCCTGTTTTTCCACCTTAGTTGTGGGTAGTTGACTTTGTTATTGGCCTGTATAGACCTAGTAAGCTTCACGTTCGTTTTTGTTGTTTCTTGTTTTTGTTGGCGACATTTATATCATTAAAGAGAAATGTACGCTCACCACGCTGCACCTTGGTCCGGTCATTTCCACCCTGATGAAGTTCGTGACAGCATGTGACAAATACAATTTGATTTGATGTATATATAGTTAGTTGTTATTGTTGCATTATGTATGCTGCATCTGTACAGCTTGTAACCTGTAAGCATGTTCAGGGATTATATGCCATTTATACAGTCCTTATTGTTATTACTGCTCTTGTGATATCATATGTTCAGTATATTCATTGCCTTTTATTTTCTTCTACAGAACCACTACTATTTCACTACATCCCCATGTTCATCTTTGTCAGTGTGTGTAAATAAAGTTCCCTGTGTTTGTTAACTCTTGTGATGCCTTACTCCCCTCTAACCGTGGAGCGGTGTCAGTGGGTCACAGGTCAGCAAACACATAGTGCCAGGTTGCTCTATTTCTCTGGCGTAAGGGCTGGAAAATGCCATGACGAAATTGCAAACGAATGTGCATTTGACACTTGTGCCTCCTTAGCGCCAGCTGAAAATAGAGCCCTTATTCTTTAACTTTTATTGTTGGTTGAGATTGAGATTTGAAACCAACATATCAATTATTAATTTGTAGATAAACTGGAACTAAAGCCAGACTAAGTCAGTGGCACAGATGGAACTATCCAAGCAGAAGATACATCTACTTCATATTTGGTTGAGTTGACAACACAATTCAATATGACTTTTGAAATACAGTAAATAGCCTATTAACTTGTCGACAAGTTAACAAAGTATATGTTCAATTCACATAAAAAATAAAAGTTAAAGAATGGGATTAAGACAGTGGCTCAGATGGACCACTGGCTATCCAAGATACAGTACATCCAAGATACAGTACATCTCCTTTAAATGTGGATATTTGGTTGAGTTGTCAACCAAACACAATTCCATATTACTTTTGTAATACAGTAAATAGCTTAAAGTTCAGGCTGTTATACAAATTAATGAACATTCAACATTAAAACGAGTAACACATCCATGGCCACATTTTGAGGTTACTGTAACTATACATTTCTTCTTATCAATCAAATGTATTTATAAAGCCCTTCTTACATCAGCTGATGTCTCAAAGTGCTGTACAGAAACCCATCCTAAAACCCCAAACAGCAAGGAATGCAGGTGTAGAAGCACGGTGGCTAGGAAAAACTCCCTAGAAAGGCCAGAACCTAGGAAGAAACCTAGAGAGGAAACAGGCTATGAGGGGTGGCCGGTCCTCTACTGGCTGTGCCGGGTGGAGATTATAACAGAACATGGCCAAGATGTTCAAATGTTCATAGATTCTTATGTAATCATATAAAGTGTTCATGTTCAACATAGCAAGCATAGGTTGTCGCAGGTCTGTGGAGATGTTATTCATCACAAGCGCCGAATACAAGTGTAGAGCTTATCGTGAAATGCTTACTTACAATCCCTCAACCAACAATGCAGCTTTAAGAAAATAGAATTAAGAAAATATTTACTAAATAAACAAAACATTTTTTTTAAATCCACAGTAAAATATGAATAATGAGGCTATATACAGGGGGTACCGGTACCGAGTCAATGTGCGGGGGTACAGGTTAGTCAAGGTGTCACGTTCCTGACCTGATTTTGTCTTTGTTTAGTATGGTCATGGTGTGAGTTGGGGTGGGCATTCTATGTTATGTGTTTCTATGTTGGGTTCTTTTCAATTAGCCTGATATGGTTCTCAATCAGGGGCAGGTGTTTTATGTTTCCTCTGATTGAAAACCATATTTAGGTAGGCTGTTCACACTGTTTGTTTGTGGGTGATTGTTCCTGTGTCAGTGTTTGTGCCACACGGGACTGTTTCGTTTTCGTTCTCGTTCGTATGTGTGTTCGTTCCTGTTCGTGCGTTTTGTTCTCAAGTTCAGGTCGGTTCACGTCGTTTGTTATTTTGTAGTTTATTCAAGTGTTTCTTCGTGTTCGTCTTGATTTAATAAATTCATTATGTATTCAACCCACGCTGCATATTTGAACAATCCTTGCTCCTCCTCAGACGAGGAGGAGAACGAGCGTTACACAAGGTAATATGTACACTCCTGTAAGGCAGGAGTGGACAGTTTGAAATTTCCTTAAAGTATGTGCTAGTCACTGTCCTATTTGGGTTTAGTTTGAGCTGGCAGGTTTTATATGGAAGATCATTTTTGGTTATAATCTGCTGGTTTATAATTGCAGCTTTTGAATTAGTGGTAGACTGAGCCAAAAACTTTTATCTGTTAAAACATATGTTCAGTTACATAGCTAGCGTGGGTATAACGTTTGTGATCTTATTGTAGATGTCAGATTATGTTGGTTTATTTATCCATCTACATAACTTTGAGTGGGATTTAGTTGGTTTGGCACCCTGTCAATTCAGCACTAAAACTATATGAACCAGCGCCTAATCCTTCTCAGTTTCTTTCTGATGATTTGATTGCACTCCATAGAGATGAGTCATTTTGGAACAGCTGAAAGCCAGCAGAGAATTACATTTTAGCTACATTTTGATGTGTATGTACAGTGTATTCACCATATGAAAAGGTACATTGAATGTGTTATGCTGTGGATGTTCAGTACTGTAGTATGTTGTAGGCACGATAGCAAAATTGGAATAGCACGCCGCCCATAGAACAATTCCATAGCTCATGTCTTTTTGATCAATTCTGTTTGACCTTGGTAAACATTTGGCTTTACATCTACAAATGTCAGCCTGAATAATGTAGTTGTGTCACGGCCGTCTGAAGAAGGTGACCAAAGCGCAGCGTGGTAAGTGTTCATCATTTATTAAATAAAAACTGAACACTGAAATACAAAGAGAACGACCGAAACAGTTCTGTCTGGTGCAGACACAAAGAATAGAAAACAACTACCCACAAACCCCTGTGGGCAAGAGCTACCTAAGTATGGTTCTCAATCAGAGACAACGATAGACAGCTGCCTCTGATTGAGAACCACACCCGGCCAAACAACAAAGAAATACAAAACATAGAATGCCCACCCCAACTCACGCCCTGACCAAACCAAAATAGAGACATAAAAAAAAGAACTAAGGTCAGGGCGTGACAAGTCGGCTCTCTTTCAAATACTCGTTTCGATATCTCAGTGGTTTTCGCTCGACGAACACAAATGATGAAGGTATCAATCACACACCCCCCTGATAAGGTGCCACTTGCCCGCCCCCTGGTCATTTTCTGCAGAGAGGAAGAGGCGAAGAGGCCCAACTCAACTGAAAATCTGTCTCCCTCGAGCAGGTGGTGTTCTAAAAAAAAAATGCCCACCAAGCAAAATGGTTTTGTATGGAGGTCAAAGAGAGCGTGTCGAATTTGGTCAACAAAAATAAGAATGGCTGGTGGCATGGCATCTCTCTCCATTGACTACAGGTGATTGACGTCAACAACCCTCAATTAATATTTTTTAAAAGCATAAAAATAATTAGATGTATCCACCAATGCAACGAATGTATAGGCGGGAGCAAGAAATCCCGCCATGCCGCTTTGTGGACAACGACTCCCATTGTTAGGGCGGAGAGACAAGGACCTTGTCAGTATATCCATAATCTTAGTTTTCGCTCATCTTTGCTTCATTGGTGCATGCTGTCCTCAGTGTCGGAGCCTCTGAGGGATGATGTTGTTGGGACTACCCTGGTTCAGAGAACATGTCTGTGATATGGGAGTCGGCCATATCCCACTGTGAGATATCGAAACAAGTACTTGCCTAACCCTGGTTCTCTGATGACATGAGTGAGTATCTCACCACATTTCCCTGCTCGCAAGAGCGCAAGGAATAGAGGCATGATGGTGATTGACCAGAGGGCGGGCGGGGGGGGGCCTTATATGGAGGGAGGGGCTCACCTTATTTGCTACTCGACCTGTCTGTCTCCGACCGATGTTGTGTGATTGGTCTCTTCATCATTTGTGATCGCCCGAGTGAATCCCACAGTAAGATATCTCACTCATATTATCAGAGAACCGGGGTTGCACAAGCAACCTTGAGATACTGCATGTATAAGACTCACTACTACATGCAGTCTTACATTTGGCGAGTCAAACGGATTAGCTATAAACATATAAGTAATCCTCCCACGTACATACTGCCCAATGGCATCTGATTGTCTAATAGTCCTTGACCACAAGTGGGCAGTCACACTGCTGAATTCAGATCCTACTCCAGCAAACTTAAATCACACTTAATAAAGATTAAAGTGATTAAAGAAATCTAATGGTTCCGATAAGGGTTGATTGAGGCTCCACTGAGCAGTTATTAATCAGTTATGCGGTCAAGTGCTTGAAAGATAAATGAATCTGCTGGATGTATTTTATTCAGTTTAGATTCCCTTGAGATAAGCCTTGGGTTTGATTCATCTGCTCATTAAGTGGTTCGCCAAACCTCTGGTGCTCAGATCTCCCAGCTCCTTTGCTCTCCACACAGCCAACATATTGCCACACTTTTGTCTACCGGTTCCCAAAAGTATGAAGTGACATGCATCAGAGAGGAGTGAGATGCTGCAACATCTGCCCACGCTTTTAACACTTCCTCTGCCTCCTCTGCCTCCTCTGCCTCCTCTTCAACCTCACACTTTTCGTAGATTGGCCTGTTCATATTTCTGTACATTTTCATGTAATAGCTAGGCTATAGTATAGCTGGGAAACGCTTTGTTTATTTAAGCCTCTTAGTCAGCCCTGTTATAACTGACAAGGACTGTCAGTTTATTTCAATCACAATCACATAGCTATTTTCGTCTCTCTTCATGTCATTTCACATGAAGGATCTTAGCAGTGACAAATACCTCTACATTAACTACCAATTACCACAAAGCTGCCTCACCCGCATACTGTAATGTCTCTTGGTTCTCTTCTCCCCTCTACCTTCTGTGTTACTGTATGTACAGCATAACTGGGTTCAAATGCTATTTTAACTATTGGTTCCATTGCAACAGAAATCTCAATCAAGCACAGCTAAAGAATTTGAAATGATTTCAAATAGTATTTGAACCCATGTCTGATGGACAGAACAGATGAAAGGTTGAAATGTGAGGCTACAGACAGTAACACTGAGATAATGAGTGTGAGTAAGCACATTCATCAGACATTGTTTATCTCAGGCCTGCATGGTAGCAGACCCCCCACTGTCCCAGTTCTCCTATCATTCCACTGCTGTGGGGAACATGATACAGTGACAAAGCACTCCCAATTTGGGTTAGCCCAAACAAGCTGGAGGTGTTCTCAAAAACGTAAACAAGAAGACATGTGATAGCCTATGCGATGGACTGTGTAACTACTCTAGCACATCAAATATGCATGTGGGGAATGGTGTCTCTGCACCTGCCCTGCGTGACTTTCGTTTAGTAAAAACAGTGACAGAAGGTAGATTCTTTCCGCCACATTTCTTTTCAAGAACAGCTTGAATAATAATGGAAGTGTGCCTGGACAGTGATATGTACAATCATAATGTAAGTGTGCCTGGACGGTGATATGTACATCTGAGAAATATCTTTCTCTTTCGGCTTTTCTTGTTATCAGTGCACAAGGGACAGCACAGGTCCATGCCAGGTTGTTGAGGAGGAGCAGGGTGCGTATTGGGGTGCCAGATCAAAAGCATCAGGATCCAGAGCGATCTTGAAGCCTCTGCAACACCGCTGCACTCGAGTACCATGGTAACAGACCCGAACCGCTCTCTCCCTCGCCTTCTCCCTTTCCCTCTTCCCATCCACCCCCTTCCCTCTCTCAGTCTGAATAATATTACTGTACACACTTTCCCTTCATGTTCTTCCTTTAGTGTTACTGGAACAAATAGGCTATTAAAATCAGCAAGTTGTCATCGAACTGTCTCAGTTTGAGGCTTTCACACTAATTGGTGAGGGAAAAGACACAATCATGTCAACATCCAACAGGCGTCTACTGAAAGTTCACTCTCCGGTCACATTATCAAAGACATTTCTGAAAGCCTGCTCGCTCGCTTTCTTCTCCCACTCCCCTTTGATGATATGGAAAGTAACATTCTCATGGGAAAACATGAATATGTCAATACCTTACCATGTTTGGATATGCTGGATGTGAGATATTTGAATGCATGTGATTTGAAATGCTTCCATAACCGAATTAAAATGTGGTCCAAAAATGAATGTTTTGAAAAAATCTTAGACGATATTTTGCCAGTGTTTGTTATATATTGTCCTTTATTGCAGGATTTTCTTGTTGTGTTCTTTTCCCTCCAATAATATCCCTTACATAATTTGATCTATCAAAGGCCTAGTAGCACTCAGCAAGATGGCGCCGACAGAGATGGTCACCTCGCTTCAAGTCCTTAGGAAACTATGCAGTATTTCATTTTTTAAAAAGGATTTCTTACATTGTTAGCCCAGAAAATCTTAAGTGTTATTACATACAGCCAGGAAGAACTATTGGATATAAGCGACTTTTACTTACCAACATTACGACCAGGAATACGGCTTTCCCGAAGCGGATCCTTTGTTCGGACGACCACCCAGGACATTGGCTCTAATCCCAGAGGCCGACCCAAAACAACGTGGCTGAAGAAGAGGTAGACGGAGCTGCCTCCTGGTCAGACTTCGAAGGAGTGCACACCACCAACCGCTTCCGAGTATATTACTCACCAATGTCCAGTCTCTACATGACAAGGTAGACTAAATTAGGGCAAGAGTTTCCTTCCAGAGAGACATCAGAGGTTGTAATATTCTCTGTTTCACAGAAACATGGCTCGGAATCGGTACAGCCACTGGGTTTCTTCATGCATCGCGCCGACAGAAATAAACATCTCTCTGGGAAGAAGAAGGGTGGGGTTGTATGATTCATGATTAACGACTCATGGAGTAATCATAGCAACATACAGGAACTCAAGTCCGTTGGTTCACCTGATCTAGAACTTCACTGGACTCTATGTAAACTCGAACCCATATATCCTGAGGCTGCATTTAAGGTAGCGGTGGATTTTAACAAAGCAAATTTTATAACAAGGATACCTAAATTCTATCAGCATATAGATTGTAGCACACACTGGATCACTGCGACTAACTTCCGCGATGCATACAAGGCCCTCCCCCGCCCTCCCTTCGGCAAATCCGACCACGACTCCATTTTGATCCTGCAGTCCTATAGGCAGACACTCAAACAGGATGTACTCATGACAAGAACCATTCAATGCTGGTCTAACCAATCGGAATCCATGCTTCAAGATTGTTTTGATCACGCGGACTGGGAAATGTTCCGGGCAGCCTCAGAGAATAACATTGATTTATACGCTGATTCGGTGAGTGAGTTTATAAGGAAATGCATTGGAGATGTTGTACCCACTGTGACTATTAAAACCTACCCTAACCAGAAACCGTGGCTATATGGCGGCATTCGTGCAAAAGTGAAAGTGCGAACCACCGCATTTAACCATGGAAATATGACTGGGAATATGGCTGAATATAAACAGTGTAGTTATTCACCCCGCTACAATCCAGAAGGCGAGGTCCGTACAGGTGCATCAAAGCTGGGACCGAGAGACTGAAAAACAGCTTCTATCTCAAGGCCATCAGACTGTTAAACAGCCATCACTGACACAGAGAGGCTGCTGCCTACATACAGACTTGAATCATTGGCCTCTTTAATAAATGGACTACTAGGCACTTTAAATAATGCCACTTTAATAATGTTTACAGATCTTACATTACTCATCTCATATGTACAGTACATACTGTATTTTATACCATCTATTGCATCTGGCCTATGCCGCTCGGTCATTGCTCATCCATATATTTATATGTACATATTCTTATTCCATCCCTTTAGATTTGTGTTTATTAGGTAGTTGTTGTGGAATTGTTATATTACTTATTAGATATTACTGCACTGATGTTAATGTGAGTGTAGCTAGAATAGCTAAAAAAAATCCCCTTATAGTTGAAGGCTTCTTCCTTGAGTCATAAAAGTGCATTAAAATTACTTGGGAACTGTGAACAGTTTTGGAGAGGTGTGTGGCTACTTGGAGACACCAGTTAGACCTCTCAGTCAAACAGTTGTAATATTTTTTTCTTATCTTGCAGCTACTCCAAACTGTCAATGAATATTGTTATTCTGTTGCTGAACGTGTCCAGAGGATTTTCAGATTTAGTTATTGATAAATGTTGTGAAAAGTAAAAATGCACACAACAGTTGATTGTTGTCCTCACCTTTTAGTCAGATTTTTTCCCCCATAATCTCCAAAATGTTAACTTTCCAATTGCTACCAAAGTCATGCTTATGCTATTTATAGTTCTACTTTTAGAAACAATTCAATTTGCCACTATCCATATGCAGTGCCATCAGGAAGTATTCATAACCCCTGACTTATTCCACATTTTGTTGTGTTACAGACTGAATTCAAAACGGATTAAATATATGTTTTTCTCTCACCCATCTACACACAATACCCCATAATGACAAAGTGAAAACCTGTTTTATATTTTTTTTGCAAATGTATTGAAATTAAATACAGAAATATCTAATTTACATAAGTAATCACAGCCCTTACTCAATATTATGTAGAGGCACCTTTGGCAGCAATTACAGCTGTGTCTTTCTGGATACGTTTCTAAGAGCTTTGCACACCTGGACTATGCAGCATTTGCCCATTATTTTTTTCTAAATTGTTGACCATTGCTAGACAACCATTTTCAGGTCTTGCCACAGATTTTCAAGTAGATTTAAGTCAAAACTGGAACTCAGTCTCTCAGGAACATTCACTTTCTTCTTGGTAAGCAACTGCTGTGTAGATGTTGCCTTTTTATGTTATTGTCCTGCTGAAAGGTGAATTAAATCTGCCAGTGTCTGGTGGAAAGCAGACTGAACAAGATTTTCCTCTAGGATTTTGCCTGTGCTTAGCTCCATTCCATTTATTTTTTATCCTGAAAAACTCCCCAGTCCTTAACGATTACAAGCATACCCATAACATAAAGCAGCCACCACTATGCTTGAAAACATGGAGAGTGGTACTCAGTAATGTGTTGTATTGGACTTGCCCCAAACATAACACTTTGTATTCAGGACAAAAGGTTAATTGCTTTGTCACATTTTTTGCAGTATTGCTTTAGTGCCTTGTTGCAAACAAGATGCATGTTTTGGAATATTTGTATTCTGTCTTTTCACTCTGTCAATAAGGTTAGTATGGTGGAGTAATTATAATGTTGTTGATCCATCCTCAGTTTTCTCCAATCACAGCCATTAAACTCTGTGAAACTCATGGTGAAATCCCCGAGCAGTTTCCTTCCTCGCTGGCAACTGAGTTAGGAAGGACACCTGTATCTTTGTAGTGACTGGGTGTATTGATACACCATCCAAAGTGCAATTAATAACTTCACCATGCTCAAAGGGCTATTCAATGTCTGTTTTTCTTTACCATTAGGTGCCCTTCTTTGTGAGGCATTGGAAAACCTCCCTGGCCTTTGTGGTTGAATTGGTATTTGAAATTCACTGCTTGACTGAGGGACCTTACAGATAATTGTGTGTGTGGGGTACGAGGTAGTCATTCAGAAATTGTTAAACACTATTATTTACACAGAGTGAGTCCATACAGCAATTTTTACTCCTGAACGTATTTAGGCTTGTCATAAGAAAGGGTTTGAATACTTGTTGACATTTCAGCTTTTCATTTTTTATTAATTTGTAACATAATTAAAACACATAATTCAAATTTTGCATCTAGACCGATGACAAAAAAAATCTCAATTTAATAAATGTTTAATTCAGTCTGTAACACCAAATGTGAAAAAAGTCAAGGGCTTGTGAATGCTTTCTGAATGCACTGTAGGCCAAATTCCATGAGTATGAGTGTCTCATAATCCAAGTGTCTCACACTGACTATTGCCCAAGGACAATAACAAATCAACTTTGAGACCCACTGGCCATCATGAATTATTGAATATGGAGCCATTAAAATTGTAATAATATAGCAAACAGTGCAAACGTCTGAATATAACTTTTGGAGCCTAGAAAGTTATGCTCTTAGGGCCCGAGTCAGACACAGGAAATGTATGTACAGTTGAAGTCGGGAAGTTTACATACACTTAGGTTGGAGTCATTAAAACTCATTTTTCAACCACTCCACACATTTCTTGTTAACAAACTATAGTGTTGGCAAGTCGGTTAAGACATATACTTTGTGCATGACACAAGTAATTTTTCCAACAATTGTTTACAGAC
Organism: Salvelinus fontinalis; assembly: GCF_029448725.1. NCBI lineage: Eukaryota > Metazoa > Chordata > Actinopteri > Salmoniformes > Salmonidae > Salvelinus > Salvelinus fontinalis. Next base: position 31,752,921 of record NC_074665.1, read on the forward strand.
AGATAATTTCACTTACAATTCACTGTATCACAATTCCAGTGGGTCAGAGGTTAACATACACTAAGTTGACTGTGCCTTTAAATGGCTTGGAACATTCCAGAAAATGATGTCATGGCTTTAGAAGCTTCTGATAGGCTAATTGACATAATTTGAGTCAGTTGGAGGTGTACCCGTGGATGTATGTCATGCCCTGACCGTAGAGAGCTGTTTATGTCTCTATTTTGGTTTGGTCAGGGTGTGATTTGGGTGGGCATTCTATGTTCATTTTCTATGTTTTGTATTTCTTTGTGCTTGGCAGGGTGTGGTTCTCAATCAGAGGCAGCTGTCTATCGTTGTCTCTGATTGAGAACCATACTTAGGTAGCTTTTCCCCACCGATGCTTTGTGGGTAGTTATTTTCTGTTTAGTGTTTTGCACCTGACAGGACTGTTTCGGTTATTCGCTTTGTTATTTTGTTCTTAGTGTTCAGTTTCAATAAAAAGCATGAACACTTACCATGCTTCGCTTTGGTCCACATCTTCTTCAACAGACGACCGTTACAGAACTACCCACCACAACCGGACCAAGCAGCGTGGTATGGAGGAGCAGAGGGTTCAGGACTCTTGGACTTGGTAGGAGATATTGGATGGTAAGGAACCCTGGAGACAGGCTGGGGAATATCGCCGCCCGAAAGAAGAACTGGAGGCAGTGAAAGCTGAGAGGCGGCGATATGAGGCAAGGCAGCGCAGCAGGCACGAGAAGCAGCCCCCAAATTTTTGGGGGGGAACACGGGGAGATTGGTGGAGTCAGGCGATAGACCTGAGCCAACTCCCCGTGCTTACCGGAAACAGTGTGGTACTGGTCAGGCACCGTGTTATGCGGCAAAGCGCACGGTGTCTCCAGTGCGCGCTCATAGCCGGGAGCGCTATATGCCAGCCCCCCGCAAGTGCCATGCAAGAGTGGGCATCCAGCCAGGGCGGATTGTGCCAGCTCAGCGCGCTTGGTCTCCGGTGCGCCGTTTCGGCCCAGGGTATTGGCCCAGGGCTCTGCGTACTGTGTCTCCGGGGCGCTGGGACGGTTTAGTTCGTCCTATGCCTGCGCTCCGTCTGTGCCGGGCTAAAGTGGGCATTGAGCCAAATGGAGAGGTGCGAGTGGTAAGCACCAGATCTCCAGTGCTCCCCCACAGCCCGGTTCGACCTGTGCCTGCACTCTGGAGGGGCCGGGCTAAAGTGGGCATTCAGCCTGGAGGAGTGGTGCCAAGGCTGCGCACCAGGGCTCCAGTGCTCCCCCACAGCTCGGTTCATCCAGTGCCTCCTCTACGCACCAGGTCTCCTGTAGGTCTCCCCAGCCTGGTGAGCCCTGTGGCAGCCCCACGCACCAGGCTGTCTCTGCGTCTCCTCCCTCCAGAGTCTTCCTCCAGTCCGGACCCTCCAGCGACACCCTCCAGTCCGGCACCTCCAGTGTCGCCCTCCAGTCCGGCGCCTCCAGCGACGCCCTCCAGTCCGGACCCTCCAGCGACCCCCTCCAGTCTGGAGCCTGCAGCGACGCCCTCCAGTCCGGAGCTTCCAGAGGCGCCCTCCAGTCCGGAGCCTCCAGAGGCGCCCTCCAGTCCGGAGCCTCCAACAAGTGTCCCCAGTCCGGGGCCCGCTACGAGGGTCCCCAGTCCGGGGTCGGCGGCGAGGGTCCCCGCTCTAGAGGCGCCTCCTAAGTGGGCCAAGCCAGAGGTGGAGCGGGGTCAGGTTTTGGCGGCGGAGTCTGCACCTTTGGGGGGGTACTGTCACGCCCTGACCGCAGAGAGCTGTTTATGTCTCTATTTTGGTTTGGTCAGGGTGTGATTTGGGTGGGCATTCTATGTTCATTTTCTATATTTTGTATTTCTTTGTGTTTGACCGGGTGTGGTTCTCAATCAGAGGCAGCTGTCTATCGTTGTCTCTGATTGAGAACCATACTTAGGTAGCTTTTCCCCACCGATGCTTTGTGGGTAGTTATTTTCTGTTTCGCTTCGCTTTGGTCCACACCTTCTTCAACAGACGACCGTTACAATGTATTTCAAGGCCTACCTTCAAACTTAGTGCCTCTTTGCTTGACATCATGGGAAAATCAAAAGAAATCAGCCAAGACCTCCACAAGTCTGGTTCATCCTTGTGAGCAATTTCCAAACGCCTGAAGGTACCACATTCATCTGTACAAACAATAGTACGCAAGTATAAACACCATGGGACCATGCAGCCGTCATAACACTCAGGACGGAGACGCATTCTGTCTCCTAGAGATGAACGTACTTTGGTGCGAAAAGTGCAAATCAATCCCAGAACAACAGCAAAGGACATTTTGAAGATGCTGGAGGAAACAGGTACAAAAGTATCTATATCCATAGTAAAACGAATCCTATATCGACATAACCTGAAAGGCCGATCAGCAAGGAAGAAGCCACTGCTCCAAAACCGCCATAAAAAAAACGACTACGGTTTGCAACAGCACATGGGAACAAAGATCACACTTTTTGGAGAAATGTCCTCTGGTCTGATGAAACAAAAATATAACTGTTTGGCCATAATGACTATCGCTATGTTTGGAGGAAAAAGGGGGAATCTTGCAAGCCGAAGAACACCATCCCAACCGTGAAGCACGGGGGTGGCAGCATCATGTTGTGGGTGTGTTTTTCTGCAGGAGGGACTAGTGCACTTCACAAAATAGATGGCATCATGAGGTAGGACAATTCTGTGGATATATTGAAGCAACATCTCAAGACACCAGTCAGGAAGTTAAAGCTTGGTCGCAAATGGGTCTTCAAAATGGACAATGACACCAAGCATACTTCCAAAGTTGTGGAAAAATGGCTTAAGAACAACAAAGTCAAGGTATTGGAGTGGCCATCACAAAGCCCTGACCTCAATCCCATAGAAAGTTTGTGGGCAGAACTGAAAAAGTATGTGTGAGCAAGGAGGCCTAAAAACCTCACTCAGTTACACCAGCTCTGTCAGGAGGAATGGGCCAAAATTCACCCAACTTATTGTGACATGCTTGTGGAAGGCTACCCGAAACGGTTGACCCACGTTAAACAATTTAAAGGCAATGTTACCAAATACTAATTGAGTATGTAAACTTCTCACCCACTGGGAATGTGATGAAAGAAATAAAAGCTGAAATAAATCATTCTCTCTACTATTATTCTAGACATTTAGACATTTCACATTCTTAAAATAAAGTGGTGATCCTAACTGACCTAATGCAGGTAATTTTTACTTGGATTAAATGTCAGGAATTGTGAAAAACTGAGTTTAAATGTATTTGGCTAAAGTGTATGTAAACTTCCGACTTCAGCTGTATGTAGTTGGTATTCAGACTTACCTTACTAACCTTTACAGGCGTGGTTCCCTTGCGCACGCTGAATAAATGTTATTCAACCACTGAAAACCCTCCCACTTGCTGGCCAATAGATTTTTCTTGTAGAGTTTACATTCAATAGGGTTTTCAGTTCATTGATCTTAAGCCATCCCTTTACATATAGTGTACCTTTAATTAGAATTTTGTTGACAGACTCACAAGAATACATAGAGAGAACAGGTTCAGAATATTGGGAAGTTGCCATATTCAAGTTCAGTGCATGAAATATTGGAAGGTGGGAAAAAAAGTATACAATCGGGGTTTAACAATAGTCCTATAAATCTATGCTAATCTTCACTAATAATGGAACTGTATGACAACTGTCCAGTTGTCGTGAACTGTGCTCCAGGCTCCAGGTATAAACTGCTTTGTGAGGTCTGAATTCCATAACGATTCAAATAGGCTACACATCCGTGTAGTTGTCCCAAATGATTGCCTAATATGATCCACCATTGCTAGCAACCCTCCGGAGCAACTACACGGATGTGACAGAAGAAAGAAAGGTAATCGAAATGGAATGGAATTATGCAAAATGTAGGCTACAAATTGTGACAGCTATAAATGTTACTGACGGGTCTCCCGATAGTGGCTAATATTTAACATTGTAAAATATATCTGAGAAAAGCCTGGGTCTCAATTTCATCCCTGCAAATTATGAGGGCATACAATACAAATTCACTTCACTGTGATCCACAATACATGTCATGTTGATATGATTTTCAGTTTGCTTCCATATGACTGGTCTCACATTCGTCTCCGTCTATCATATGGCAAAATAATTGAAAACAATTGCTATGTGTATTTACAACCCCCTTCTCCAAACAGATGACTTATTTACTAGCTCTTATCAATAGCTATTATTAATTTATTAATTACAGTACATGGAGATTCCATTGGAAAAAAAGAAAGTAGATGCTTTTCCCACTTGGAACCGGCAGGTTCGCTTGACCTTTGACCTTGCTCATGGTTTCCTCGCGCTTAATGGTGATATAATCATTAGGGTATTAATTCAAGGTAAGAATAGGGTGTATCTGTAGACACACCTCCACCACTCTTTAATTTCTTCAATCTCCACTCCATATTAATAGCAGGTGAATAGCAGGCTATTATCATGCGTAAATTCAAGGTCAGAATACACATAGAGAGAAAAGTGCATAACATTTTTATTAAGTTCCATTTATGGGCGCTTAACTCTGTCGGAATTGCCCCTTACTGAGCAAGAGGTTTATAGCGGGTTTATAACAGTATATGTTATTATCTCTGTGCTGTGGCATATTCATTTGACTGACTACAGTTCCATATAATTAGTCTTTTAGTGTTTAAGATCAAATGCACTCAGAACTCCCAATCATGCATAACTGACATTATACTGCATAAAATATGACTCTATTTGAAAGATATAAAGCCACAGTCCCTGTACACTTAACATTCTTGCTTGAACATTATAAAACAGAAAAGTCCATGCATTTTCTCCCTCACTTCTGATAAAATAATGATGTATGACGCCAAAGACAAATACAGTAGCGATGGATAGGAGCTAGGATATAGGGGGAATAGAGAGAAGAAGAGAGTGACAGGGGGAACGGAGAGAGAGTGGAGGGACGTGATGCCTCTCGCGCTCTGTCATCACCCTTTAGGATAGCCCTGGCTGTTTTATGGTTCACATGGCTTTCCTTTCAGCAGACTGAGTGACACAGATTACCACGTTTTCTTGCCCCCTTCCTAATCCCACTTGAGGAACACTTTGTGTAAGGACACAGATGGGCAATCCTGAGATCCTTAAGATCCTGAAAATTCATCCCCTGTGAGGCAAGACATCTTACTAAACCCTTTTCAGGGTCTCTCTCTCTCTCTCCCCATCGTTCTCTCGCTCTCTCTTTCTACGGCTTTCTCGTGCACACATGGATTTCTCTCTTACCCTTGCCCTCCTCTCTGTAGCTCTTTCCCCTGTGAGGCAAGGCATCTGAATGTGACTTATTTTGGTGTGTCTCTCTCTCTCCCTGTCTCTTTCTCTCCCCGTTTCCCAGGCACACATGTGTTTCTCTCTTAGACACAGCCTCTTTCTGATCTCTCTCTGGTCCCTCTGGAGCTTGCTATACTGTAGCCGCGGGGTATGAGTGTTCTGTGCTATCTAAATGTTTATGAAAAGGGTACACACTCCTCCCCTCCCTGACCCAGTGTCCTCTCTGACCAAACCCAGTGCGGCCATCAGCTGATCCCCCGACAGTGGCTCCTCACGGGGGTGAAAGTCATCCTGATTACATACGGATTTGGTTAATTGTCGGTGCACATTAGGCTCAATATGACCAGTCGGTCTTAGGTCCTGTCACTTTGGCAGACGGTCCAATCAAAGTTAGGTGTCTCATCAGATACATCAATGTCTATGTCAAACATAAGAGCATTTGACAGCCTCGTGTCTATATATGTGATGTCACAGATCACAACAAAAGACTAGTGACTGTATACTTATTGAGTATATTAGATTTAAAGCGGTAATCAGCAGTTGAAACAATGACAAAGTGTTTTTCCCGCTCCTGTTTCAGTAAAAAGCTGAGGGATGGGGCTGGAGAAATGTAAGCACTCTTAAATTCATAGACAAAGCTATGGATGCATGATGTTAAAAGTTTAACCATGTTTTGGCTTTATAGTGTTTGTTAACATTTGCTTTGTTTACAAACATTGGAGTATGAGAAGCCTCTTTTTTTGTGTTCTGATGGGATATGACAGGCTAAGCTCATGAGTCATTTATAATTTATGTCCTTCAAGAATCAATGGGTACATATAACTAATTTATACGTTTAAAAAAAATGAATGTAGCAACTGCAAATTGTACCTTTTTAAAGTGGACTATATTTCCCTATATTGTGTCTCCAAAATGTGTGACCCTTTAAAGTGGACTATTTCATGTCTCTCAAATAAAACTTTACAGTTGTTGGTTAGCTAGCTAACGAGTTTTAGCCATATTAGTATAGACATGAATCAAAACTCCTCGAAACAAGACATGGTATTAAGAAAAAGATAATAGCTGAAACAAGCCAACTACGATTTTCCCACATGGCAGCTTCTTGTCATTGTTGCGAGCTATCTGACCGTTCAGCATCATAACAACACACAGCCTCTTGCCTCCGCGCATCATTTTCATGACGTTACTCGTCTATGGGGCAGTGCATAGTACAGATGTAGTGTAATGGGTGCGTGCTGGTGGGAGGGAAGTCAGGCGCAGGAGAATGAACTGGGTATAAACGGAGTCGTTAAGTGCTCACAAAACTCCGAAAACCAAAATATACAAAAATAATAAAAGTGGGTACAAACCCCGTCGCACACCAGAACATAACTGCACATAACATACAATCAAACAATCACCGACAAGGGCATGTAGGATCTTAACTTGATCACTCTTTTGTTGTTGAGCATTTTCCTGCACATCAGGAAATCCAAACTTGTGATGTATTCAAGGTTAAAAAAGGCCTCTACGGTTTATAATTTACACTTTATAATTTCAAACTTGATTTGCCCTAACAAAAAATGTATCAACCCCTACAAAAATGTCCATTCCTTATAATCGCATAATAATTCAAATTTTCTGTTGCTGCAGGATTATTTTCCTGCTGTCGCAAACTCTTAAATTGATATCCTACATCTGTATGGATTCCTGGTGGGAGAAGCTGTGCGTGTGTGTGTGTAGTTTAAATGTTTTGCTGAATTTCTACCCCCAACTCCCAATAGTCACACACTCCTGCTTGAGGTGTAAGAAATTAAATAGGGGGGAAAAATCCATATCAGGAGGCAAGTTTAAGTAATTAGTATATTGAAGGACTGAGTGAAGTGAGTGGCCAGTGTGGGAGTGAGAGAGAGACCCAACTAAATGCAGAGGCCTTCGAAGCGGCTTCCCACTGTTCAGAGGTAATTCAAATACAGTACCCTCTGTATGTAAAACATTAAGGCATGAAAAGAGTACAAAATGAAGCTCCTTGTGGAAAATCAAGAGAGACTTTTTGCTGACTGTTATAAAAATAGGAACATAAGCAACTGATATATTCCACACATCCCCTGGCATGGCAGAGTGCTATATTAACGATGGGTCGAAACTCAAAATACTAGACAACGAGGACTCTGAGTCAGCCATTGTGAATGTGTACAAATCTGGAACAGTAATGGTACAGGGAAACCCCAAACAGTTTCAGCTTTACTTTCACATTATCAAAGAGATAGCTCAGCAGGATAAGATACCCCCACCCCGAGCGTGTCAGACCAGACCTCTTCATTAAACAACCCCACAGATGAGCAACCCCAAGCGAGAATGTCAACCTCCCAGCACAGAGTACTACTCCTTCATTGAAATGAAGGATACAATCACCCAGCTGTAGGTAAGGCAGGTGGAGCTGGAAAAGGAGGTGAACACACTCCAGTCATCACAAAAAAATAGTCCAGCTCAACAACACCATCTCAATCAGACCCCGAGAGCTTGAGGTGGAGAGAGACATATCTGCACTCTGGACAGTGGTGAGACAACATCAACAGGAGAAAGAGCAGGAGCAGGAGAAGGAGAGGATCAGTGATGGAGGAGAGGGTGAGGAGGATGGCATGTGACAGAGAACAACCCATTAGAGGTGTCCCGCAGAGAAGCCAGCAGAACAGCCCACCTCAGCTCCTGACAAAAGTCTTGACACCACAGCAGAACAGTCCACCCCAGACCCTGACCATAGCGTTGACAACACAGCAGAACAGTCCACCCCAGACCCTGACCATAGCGTTGACACCACAGCAGAACAGTCCACCCCAGACCCTGACCATAGCATTGACATCACAGCAGGACAGACAAATTAATAACCCCAAGCCTAGGGGATCCTCTGAGCACCCCACCTGTCAGCCACCCTGATAGCCCTCCTGACAACACATCCACACCCACTGAGGACATTCACAAGACACAGATTGTACTCCTTATGGACTCTAACGGGAAATATATACAAGAAAATGTACTTTTTCCCAAACACAGAGTGTCTAAACTCTGGTGTCCAAACACCCAGTGCGCCCTAGACCTTCTGTCTGAGGACCAACTAGGGTCACCCAGCCGCATAATAATACAGACAGGCACAAACGACCTGAGAGCACAGCAGGAAAGGATGGCCACAGCACTCAAGGGAGTGATTGAAAAAGCTTCTTCTACATTCCCCAACGCACAAGTGGTTATCTCCACCTTGCTACCGCGAAAATACTTCCACCCTGCTACCATACAGAGGGTAAACGCAAGTATTTCCCGTGACTGTGCCTCAAAATCAAATGTTTACCTGGCCCACCACTCCACCTTGGACTTAAACAGTCTTTACAACCAGGTCCACCTGAACAAGGCAGCAGTGCTCACCTTTGCCTCGACCTTAAAGGACATCGAACTCAAACCTAGCCCTCAAACACTTCACACAGGAGAAACAGATCAATAGACACCCCGCCCAGACCAGCAAGTCTCTCTCCCAGTCCTGCGGGACCCCCTGCCGGACCTACACATAGAGGACCCACGCCGAGAGGACCCTCGCCGAGAGGACCTACATCCAGACCACAGCACCACCAGCCACATCCACACCCCCACCCCAACCAATCAATACCCCGCCAAGTCAACCATGCCCACACCCCATTTAGGCCCCCTCAGATCAGACCTATGATTCAGCCAGACTTGGGCCCTGACAGACAAAAATAATGCTGTTCCAAAAAAGGTCCAGTCGCTAGGACCACAAATACAAATTCCATCTAGACGGCCTAAACATCGGCGCCACATGTAACTTCCACAAAGCTGTGAACGTGCTGAGAGACAAGGCAAGAAGGGCCTTCTATGCCATCAAAAGAAACATAAAATTCGACATACCAATTAGGATCTGGCAAAAAATACTTGAATCAGTTATAGAGCCCATTGCCCTTTATGGTTGTGAGGTCTGGCAAAACACCAAATTGAGACTCTGCATGCCAAATTCTGTAAAAATATCCTCAGTGTACAACGTAAAACACAGAATAATGCATGCAGAGCAGAAATAGGCGATACCCGCTAATTATCCAAATCCAGAAAAGAGTCTTTAATTTCTACAACCACTTAAAAGGAAGCGATTCCCAATCCTTCCATAACAAAGCCATCACCTACAGAGAGATGAACCTAGAGAAGAGTCCCCTAAGCAAGATGGTCCTGGGGCTCTGTTCACCAACACAAATAGACCCCACAGAGCCCCAGGACAGCAACACAGTTAGACCCAACCAAATCACGAGAAAACAAAAGATAATTACTTGACACATTGGAAAGAATTAACAAAAAAACAGAGCAAACTAGAATGCTATTTGGCCCTAAACAGTGAGTACACAGTGGCAGAATATCTGACCACTGTGACTGCAAACTTAAGGAATTATCTGCCTCTAACCCTATTACAGGGGCTGAGTTACTGCCGTGGTCTTCCTGTCTGGGTTGGCGCACCCTTGGGTTGTGCCGTGGCGGAGATCTTTGTGGGCTATACTCGGCCATGTCTCAGGATGGTAAGTTGGTGGTTGAAGATATCCCTCTAGTGGTGTGGGGGCTGTGCTTTGGCAAAGTGGGTGGGGTTATATCCTGCCTGTTTGGCCCTGTCCGGGGGTATCATCGGATGGGGCCACAGTGTCTCCTGACCCCTCCTGTCTCAGCCTCCAGTATTTATGCTGCAGTAGTTTATGTGTCGGGGAGCTAGGGTCAGTCTGTTATATCTGGAGTATTTCTCCTGTCATATCCGGTGTCCTGTGTGAATTTAAGTATGCTCTCTCTAATTCTCTCTTTTTCTCTTTCTTTCTCTCTCTCGGAGGACCTGAGCCCTAGAACCATGCCTCAGGACTACCTGGCATGATGACTCCTTGCTGTCCACCTGGCCGTGCTGCTGCTCCAGTTTCAACTGTTCTGCCTGCGGCTTTGGAACCCTGACCTGTTCACAGGAAACGTGCTACCTGTCCCAGACCTGCTGTTTTCAACTCTCTAGAGACAGCAGGAGCGGTAGAGATACTCTCAATGATCGGCTATGAAAAGCCAACTGACATTTACTCCTGAGGTGCTGACATGTTGCACCCTCGACAACTACTGTGATTATTATTATTTGACCATGCTGGTCATTTATGAACATTTGAACATCTTGGCCATGTTCTGTTATAATCTCCACCCGGCACAGCCAGAAGAGGACTGGCCACCCCTCATAGCCTGGTTCCTCTCTAGGTTTCTTCCTAGGTTTTGGCCTTTCTAGGGAGTTTTTCCTAGCCACCGTTCTTCTACATCTGCGTTGCTTGCTGTTTGGGGTTTTAGGCTGGGTTTCTGTACAGCACTTTGATATATCAGCTGATGTAAGAAGGGATATATAAATACATGTGATTTGATTTGACTATGTACAGACTCAGTGAGCATAGCTTTGCTATTGAGAATGGCCGCCGTACGCAGACCTGGCTCTCAAGAGAAGATGGAAAATTAGGTGGAAACTGAGCTGCACTTCCTAACCTCCTGCCAAATGTATGACCATATTAGAGACACATATTTCCCTCAGATTATACAGATCTACAAAAAAAACTATTTGCACATTGTTACAACACTACAGTATATAGACATTTGAAATGTCTTTATTCTTTTGGAACTTATGTGAGTGTAATGTTTACGGTAAATTTGCATTGTTTATTTCACATTTCACTTGCTTTGGCAATGTTAACATATGTTTCCCATGCCAATAAAGCCCTTACATTGAATTGAGAGAGAGAGAGAGATAGAGAATGTTTGTCGGTGTGTCAAGTATGTGTGGAGAGAAAAAGTGTCACACATTCCTCTACACTTACATTGGTAGATATGGAAGGTGGGTTAAAGCTAGGGACCAGCAGTATTTCATATAAAGTTATTTATCAGACAGAGCAGTAAATATTTCAGTAGCAAATTCAAATTCTCCCAGTCTCCTCTGTATCCTTCTTTCACTCCTCTCCTCTTCACCCACGCTGTAACGATAATCCTCCTCCTCTTCATCAGAAGAGGAGGAGCAGGGATTGAACCAAGGTGCAGCGCGTTGAAATGACATGATGAATTTATTTAACAAGACAAAACGAACTATACTTGAAAATGATACAAAATAACAAAACGAAGGTAGACAGACCTGAACGACGAACTTACATACAACGTGAAGAACGAAATGAACAGGAACAGACTACATGAAATGAACAAACCGTAAACAGTCCCGTATGGTGCAAACATTGACACAGACACAGGAGACAATCACCCACAAACAAACAGTGAGAAATGCCCTACCTAAATATGACTCTTGATTAGAGGAAAATGCAAACCACCTGCCTCTAATCAAGAGCCATACCAGGCAAACCGAAACCAACATAGAAACAGATAACATAGACTGCCCACCCAAAACACATGCCCTGACCAAAAACACATAAAAACTAACATAAATAGGTCAGGACTGTTACACACGCATTCTGTCCTCCCATGGTGCATCACCAAATGATCACTGTGAATCTCACTTAATGTTGCCTGGATATCTGTTCTTTTTTTCCTCTTCTGTCGCTCGCTCGCTGAAAAATCGATGAGGCTGTATCCTCCTTAGCAGCTGGTTAGACTTACAGGCTCATGAGACCCCATTAACGTTGAACCACGGGATGAAGAACAATCTCAGCTTTTCCTCTGACAATGAAAATTGTTACACCCTGATCTGTTTCATTTGTCCTTGTTAATGTCTCCAACCCATCCAGGTGTCACTTATTTTCCCCAGTGTATTTACCCCTGTGCTTCCTGTCTCTCTGTTCCAGCTCGTCTTGTATTTTCCAAGTCAACCAGCGTTTTTTTCCCGTCCTCCTGCCTTTGCTATTCTCCTTTTTCTAGTCCACCTGGTTTTGACCCTTGCCTGTTCTGGAATCTGACCATTCTGCCTGTGTCACACCCTGGCTTTAGTTATCTTTGTTTTCATTATTATTTTAGGTAGGTCAGGGTGTGACATGGGGAAGTTTGTGTGTTTTTGTATTGTCTAGGGTGTTGTATGGTTTAGGGGGTTAAGTAGAGTAGATGGGTTAGTGTTTAGTATAGATGTCTAGGAAAGTCTATGGTTGCCTGAATTGGTTCTCAATCAGAGACAGCTGGTTATTGTTGTCTCTGATTGGGAGCCATATTTAAGGCAGCCATGGGCTTTAGCTGTTTTGTGGGTAATTGTCTATGTGTAGTGTTTGTGTCAGCACTATCTGTATTTATAGCTTCACGGTCGTCAGTTTTGTTATTTTTGTTAGTTCGTTTATAGTTGTTTGTTTCTTGTTTGTTTCTCTCTTCTTTAAATAAAGAAAATGTATTTTGCACACGCTGCGCCTTGGTCCAATCTCTCAAAGCAAGACGATCGTGACAGCCTGCCTTGACCTCGAGCCTGTCTGCCACTCTGTACCTCCTGGACTCTGAACTGGTTTTGACCTTTTGCCTGTCCACGACTATTCTCTTTTTGGATTATTAAACATCTTTAACTCCAACCATCTGCCTCCTGTGTCTGCATCTGGGTCTCACATTGTGTCATGGTAAAAATAGAAACCTGTTTACAGCTTTAGTGCATGACTTAAGCCATCTCACAAAATTCCAACAGCCTCATTGCTTCATCAACATCAATATTTTAATACAGTTGCTGTGAACATGTTTCTTAAAGGCTTGCACCCACAGGCTAAGCCTCCCCAACATGTTTGTAAGATGACTGGAATTACTGTTTATATTTTGCATGTTGTCAAGCTGCAGCCTGCACACTGCATTGATTGTAATGTCTGGATGCTGTATCACTGCTAACGTATATCTTGCCCCTGGGCTTGTTTTTCCAAGACCTGGTTGAAACACTTTGGAACAGTTTGGCTGTACACTGTGTGCACAATGTTTGTGAGGAAGCTAGGACAGAGGGACTGGGTGGCAATAAACGCTGACGGATCACAGACCGGGGTGATTATTTCTGAGCCAAACTCACCTCTGCCCACATGAAAAAGACCTACTGAATTACTACACAAAACCTATTTGTGTAGTAGTAACTGTGTAGAGACTTTTAGGGATTGTGTAGTTTATGCACTACTCAAGATACACAAGTATAGTTTTGTAGTGTTTAGTTGGAAAACAGTTGTGTTTCCAGTAGTAATTAGGTAGAGATTTTTACTTGACAATGGTAGTAAATAACTAGCCAAAATACTACAGCTTTACTACACAGGCTTTTCAGGACAGCAGAACACTAAACAGGACATTGTTGGTTGTTGTTCACTAGAAACTGTTTTTGACAATCCTGAATTGAATCATCTTCCAGCCTTCGTCATCTTGTCTTTCATAGCCAGTATGCTAGCACTATCTGTAAGATGAACTTTCCTTTATGTTTTATGAATTCTTTCATGTCGTTGTTTAGCCATTTTATATAACTTTTTACCACATCAAAAAGATTGCTAGCCAAAACAGTCTTAGCCGTTAGCCGTTGTCATAGAGACTGTTAGCTAGCCCCATTGAAATGTAGCTATGTAGCCTCTGTTTTCATCATGCTAGCTAATAAGTATGTGTGTTTGTATGCAAATGTACAGTATGCTCATATTGGTATACTTACCCATTTTACTTACCTTTTTTTTGAGCTGTTGCCACATTGGCCCTCAACATAAGAAGACTGGATGCCATTGTTTTTTATTTATTTTATATCATCTTTAATATTGCAGGTAGATTGTAGCTTCCATCAATGTAATTGTCTGCATCACATCCAATCCCCCATATATTTCTTTGCAAATATATATATATAAATATATAACACATACATACACATACATATATGTATATATACACATACCTTTTTGTTTTTATACATTTCCTTTATTACCCTCCAACCCTACCACCTCTCCCCAATTGGAGCAAACTAGTGAACAACAAAGATTTAATCAGTGTGTGTGATTTTCCACAAATAGAAGGTATTTAACTTTCCATGGTAGCAAGATCTTATCTATTTTTGCTAACTTTCATTGAAATTTATTTGAGTGAGATCCTTTATTTATTTCGGGATATGTATACCGAGTATATCCACATCACCATCAGACCATTTAATTGGTAAACTACATGGTAAAATAAAAGTAGTATTTTTTAGTGATCCAATACGTAATATAGTACACTTATCGTAATTTGGTTGTATTCCAGAGAGGTTAGAACAATTATCTAGATCCTCTATGAGGCTGTGGAGGGATCCAAATTGTGGATTTAAAAGAAAACATGAATCATCAGCATACAATGACACCTTTGTTTTTAAGCCTTGTATTTCTAATCCCTTGATATTATTGTTAGACATTTTGATTGCCATAATAAATAGATATGCCGATTGTGGACAACCTTGTTTTACTCCTCTTGACAGTTTAAAACTTTCTAAGAAGTAGCTATTATTTACTATTTTACACCTAGGGTTCCTATCCATGATTTTAACCCATTTTATAAGAGATTCTCCAAAATTAAAATGTTCCAGGCATTTATATATAAACTCCAGTCGTACATTATCAAAAGCCTTTTAAATGTCAGCTATGAATACCAGGCCTGGTTTCCCAGATTTTTCATAGTGTTCTATTGTTTCCAGTACTTGCCTTATATTATCTCCAATGTATCGTCCATGTAAAAAAACTATCTGATAAGAATGAATAATGTCCGACAATACCTTTTTAATTCTATGTGCTATACATTTTGCTAGAATGTTTGCATCACAACACTGATGTGTATGGACTGGATCTTTATATTTCCCACTTGCATCCTGTTTCAGTAATAATGAAATCAGACTTTCTTGTTGAGCGTCTGATAATCTACCGTCCTCTGAGTATATCAAAAAAAGGTTTAGTATACCTCAACTGGTATGCCATCCAGCCCTGGAGTTTTCCTGGGACTTTAAAGACTTCAATTGCATCAAGAAGTTCCTCCTCTGTAATTTCACCTTCACATGAGTATTTCTGTATAGCTGTTAATTTTACATTATTAATCGAAAAAAAATCCATACAATTAGTTTTGGTTAGAGGAGATGGAGGAGACTGAAATGAAAACATATGCTTAAGTAATTTGCTTCCTCTTTCAAAATATAATTTGGTGAATCATAGGTGACTCCGTCATTTGTAACAAGTTTCAGTAAATTATTTTTGGTAGCATTTTTTTGTTGAAGATTAAAACATAATTTGGTGCATTTTTCCCCATTTTCCATCCAGTTTGCTTCAATATGTCACGACTTCTGCCGAAGTCGTTGCCTCTCCTTGCCCGGGCGGTGTTCGGCGGTCGACTTCACCGGTCTTCTAGTCATCATCGATCCATTTTTCATTTTCCATTGGTTTTGTCTTGTCTTCCCACACACCTGTTGTCAATCCCATTTCATTACCTGTTGTGTATTTAACCCTCTGTTTCCCTTCATGTGTTTGTCAGAGATTGTTCGTTGTCAAGTGTTGTGTGTTTTGTGTATAAGTGTGCGATGGGTCTTCATACCCAGATTTTGTATTATATTTTTTAGTGAGTGTTATGGAGCTTATTACTGGAACTTTTATTAAAGTACTCCATGCTACACTCTATTTTGACTCTCCTGCGCCTGACTTCCTCTGCCACTTATACACGCCATTGTGACAGAATCTCTGACCATAAAAATGAAGTCAGCAGGAGGAGGCACTTCACTAATGGAGGTTGAGGAACGCGTCCTGGAACACGCGGCGGAGATTGACAGTCTGTGCGCTGTCATGGATCGCATTGTCCAGAGTATGGACCGCTGGGAGAGACATGGAGCGTGTCCAGTACCTCCACCACCCCCTGGAATTCCTTCGAACGTTTTTTCCCCGCCGGAACAGAACAGGATCCAGTTGTCCCTACCCACGGGATACAATGGAGATACTACCAGCTGCCAGGGTTTTCTCCTAAAACTGAACTTGTATCTGGCCACGGTCTCTCCAGTACCAACAGACCGTGAGAAAAGCTTCGCCCTCATCTCCTGCCTTACCGGGAAAGCCCTGGAGTGGGCCAACGCTGTGTGTGGAGAGGATAAGGCGTTGGACCATTTTGAGGAGCTCATCTGCCATTTCCGGAAGGTATTCGACCACCCATCCGAAGGCAGAGCAGCAGGTGAGCTCCTCTATCATCTGAGGCAGGGGAAGAGGAGTGCTCAGGAGTTCGCGTTGGAGTTTAGGACTTTGGCTGCCGGCGCTGGATGGAGCGACAGGGCCCTGATCGACCACTACCGTTGTAGTCTACGCGAGGACGTCCGTCGGGAGCTGGCCTGTAGAGACACCACCCTCAACTTCGACCAACTGGTGGATATGTCCATCAGGCTGGACAACATGCTGGCTACTCGGGGACGTCTAGATCGGGGTCTGGTTGTTCCATCCTCCCGCACTCTCTCTCCCGAACCTATGGAATTGGGAGGGATGGTGCGCAGGGAGACTGGAGGGGGTACCCGCTCGAGCACCATCTATGATCGCAGAGATCACACTGCTGATCGGTGCCGGGTTGGTTCCTCTGGGAATAGAGAAGGCAGGCAGGGCACTCTGGCATCACCCCAGGTGAGTAGGCACCATACTCATCCAGAGCCCTCTGCTGCACTTATGTTTGTCTATGTCACCTTTCCGGATTTTTCCCTGCATTCCCAGTATAAGGCGCTAGTAGATTCAGGCGCGGCTGGGAATTTCATTAATAAAAATTTAGCTTATAGTTTAGGGATTCCTACTGTTTCTGTGGATATGCCTTTCCCTATTCATGCCTTAGATAGTCGACCAATAGGGTCAGGGTTTATCAGGGAGGTCACCGCACCTTTGTCTATGATAACGCAGGAGAATCACAAGGAGAAGATTAGTCTTTTCCTTATTGATTCCCCTGCGTATTCTGTGGTGTTAGGCCTACCCTGGTTAACTACTCATAACCCCACTGTTTCTTGGCCACAGAGGGCTCTCACGGGGTGGTCGCGAGAGTGCTCAGGTAGGTGTGTAGGGGTTTCCGTTGGTGCTACTACGGTGGAAAGTCCAGACCAGGTTTCCACCGTGCGCATTCCCCCAGAATATGCCGATTTGGCACTCGCCTTCTGTAAAAAGAAGGCGACTCAATTACCACCCCATCGACAGGGGGATTGTGCGATAGATCTCCTGGTAGACGCTGCATATCCCAGGAGTCACGTGTATCCTCTGTCGCAAGCGGAGACAGTGGCTATGGATAATTATATCTCTGAATCCCTGCGTCAGGGGTTCATTCAGCCATCCATTTCACCCGCCTCTTCGAGTTTCTTTTTTGTGAAGAAGAAGGATGGCGGTTTACGCCCGTGCATTGATTATCGAGACCTTAATAAAATCACGGTAAAATATAGTTACCCGCTACCTTTGATTAATACAGTAATGGAGTCAATGCGCGGGGCCCGCTTCTTCACAAAATTGGATCTCAGGAGTGCGTACAATCTGGTGCGTATTAGGAGGGGTGATGAGTGGAAGACGGCATTTAGCACCACCTCAGGTCATTATGAGTACCTGGTCATGCCATATGGGTTGATGAATGCTCCATCAGTCTTCCAATCGTTTGTAGATGAGATCTTCAGGGACCTGAACGGGCAGGGTGTAGTGGTGTATATCGATGATATTTTGATATACTCTGCTACACGCGCTGAGCATGTGTCCTTGGTGCGCAGGGTGCTTGGTCGCCTGTTGGAGCATGATTTATATGTCAAGGCTGAGAAATGCTTGTTCTTCCAACAATCCATCTCCTTCCTAGGGCATCAGATTTCCACTTCAGGAGTGGAAATGGAGAGCGACCGCATTACAGCCGTGCGTAATTGGCCGACTCCAACCACGGTAAAGGAGGTGCAGCGTTTTTTAGGGTTTGCCAATTACTACCGGAGATTTATCCGGGGTTTTGGTCAGGTTGCAGCTCCCATTACCTCACTGCTAAAGGGGGGACCGGTGCGCTTGCAGTGGTCGGCCGAGGCGAATAGGGCTTTTGGTAAACTGAAGGCTCTGTTTACCTCGGCGCCTGTGTTGGCTCATCCGGATCCCTCTTTGCCATTCATAGTAGAGGTGGACGCATCCGAAGCTGGGATAGGAGCAGTGCTCTCTCAGCGTTCGGGTGTGCCACCGAAGCTTCGCCCCTGTGCTTTCTTTTCGAAGAAGCTCAGCCCGGCGGAGCGTAACTATGATGTGGGGGACCGAGAGCTGTTAGCTGTCGTAAAAGCCTTGAAGGTGTGGAGGCATTGGCTTGAGGGGGCTAATCACCCTTTTCTCATCTGGACTGATCACCGCAATCTGGAGTACATCCGGCAGGCGAAGAGACTAAATCCTCGCCAGGCAAGGTGGGCCATGTTTTTCACTCGTTTTGTGTTTACGCTTACTTACAGACCAGGCTCCCAGAACGTCAAGGCAGACGCATTGTCTCGGCTGTATGACACAGAGGAGCGACCCATGGATCCCACTCCCATACTCCCAGAGTCGTGTTTGGTGGCGCCAGTAGTGTGGGAGCTGGACGCGGACATTGAGCGGGCATCACGTGCAGAGCCCTCTCCTCCTGAGTGTCCAGCTGGTCGTTTGTACGTTCCGTCTGCTGTCCGCGACCGATTGATCTATTGGGCTCACACATCACCCTCCTCTGGTCATCCTGGGATAGGTCGGACGATGCGCTGTCTTGATGGGAGGTACTGGTGGCCCACTTTAGCTAAGGACGTGAGGATTTATGTTTCCTCCTGTTCGGTGTGCGCCCAGTGCAAGGCTCCTAGACACCTGCCTAGAGGTAAGCTTTTACCTTTACCCGTTCCTCAACGGCCGTGGTCGCACCTGTCAGTGGATTTTGTGACTGATCTTCCACCTTCACAGGGTTACACCACGATCCTGGTCGTTGTGGATCGGTTTTCTAAGTCCTGTCGTCTTCTCCCTTTGCCCGGTCTCCCTACGGCCTTACAAACTGCGGAGGCTCTGTTTACACATGTTTTCCGGCATTATGGGGTGCCTGAGGATATAGTGTCTGATCGGGGTCCCCAGTTCACGTCAAGGGTCTGGAAGGCGTTCATGGAACGTCTGGGGATCTCGGTTAGTCTTACCTCAGGTTTTCACCCCGAGAGTAATGGGCAGGTGGAGAGAGTTAACCAGGATGTGGGCAGGTTTCTGCGGTCCTATTGCCAGGACCGGCCAGGGGAGTGGGCGAAGTTCGTGCCCTGGGCAGAGATAGCCCAGAACTCGCTACGTCACTCCTCTACTAACCTTACCCCTTTTCAATGTGTATTAGGGTATCAGCCGGTTCTGGCTCCTTGGCATCAGAGTCAGACCGAAGCTCCTGCGGTGGACAATTGGTTTCGGCACGCTGAGGAAACTTGGGAGGCAGCCCACGTCCACCTTCAGCGTGCCATAAGGCGCCAGAAAATTGGCGCAGACCGTCGCCGCAGTGAGGCCCCGGTGTTTGTACCAGGGGACAGGGTCTGGCTCTCGACCCGAAACCTGCCCCTCCGCCTGCTCTGCCGGAAGCTGTGTCCGCGGTTTGTGGGGCCGTTTAAAGTCCTGAGGAGAGTGAACGAGGTATGTTATAGATTACAACTGCCCATTAATTACCGTATTAACCCCTCGTTCCATGTGTCTCTCCTCAGGCCGGTGGTGGCTGGCCCGCTCCAGGAGGCTGAAGTGCCTGAAGTTCCTCCGCCTCCTCTTGACATCGAGGGGGCCCCGGCGTACGCTATTCGATCCATTTTGGATTCGAGACGTCGGGCGAGGGGCCTTCAGTACCTCGTGGACTGGGAGGGGTACGGGCCGGAGGAGAGATGCTGGGTTCCGGTGGAGGACGTTTTAGATCCTTCTATGTTAAAAGAATTCCACCGCCTCCATCCGGATCGCCCTGCACCTCGCCCTCCGGGTCGTCCCCGAGGCCGGTGTCGACGCGCTGCTGGAGCCGCGCGTCAGGGGGGGGGTAATGTCACGACTTCTGCCGAAGTCGTTGCCTCTCCTTGTCCGGGCGGTGTTCGGCGGTCGACTTCACCGGTCTTCTAGTCATCATCGATCCATTTTTCATTTTCCATTGGTTTTGTCTTGTCTTCCCACACACCTGTTGTCAATCCCATTTCATTACCTGTTGTGTATTTAACCCTCTGTTTCCCTTCATGTGTTTGTCAGAGATTGTTCGTTGTCAAGTGTTGTGTGTTTTGTGTATAAGTGTGCGATGGGTCTTCATACCCAGATTTTGTATTATATTTTTTAGTGAGTGTTATGGAGCTTATTACTGGAACTTTTATTAAAGTACTCCATGCTACACTCTATTTTGACTCTCCTGCGCCTGACTTCCTCTGCCACTTATACACGCCATTGTGACACAATATTATAATATATTACACTTGATCTTTGATGAGTAAGTTCCTCCATTTCTTTTTGTTTTTCCTCTGACTTATTCTGTGGTACAGTTTTTATTGCTATCTATCTGTTCTGTTAGACCTATTTCCTTTGACCTAAATTGCTTTTGTTTTAGAGATGAGTACTGAATTGCATGACCTCTAAAAGGCACATTTAAAAGTGTCCCATACAAGAAGTGGATTTGCTGTACCTATGTTATGTCGGAAAAATCCAGTTAGAAATTCCTCTGTCCTAGTTAAAAACAAGTTATCAACACTTTTTAAACTTTTGGTGCCAGAGAGAATGACATAAGAATGTACTCAAGACGACTAGCTTGATTGAGCCTCCGCCATGTATATCTCACTAGGTCAGGATATTTAAGCCTCCATATATCCATTAGTTCCAATATATCCATGACATTCATGATTTCCTTACGAGCATGGGGGTGATAGTTTGTAGTGTGATTTCCTTTACGGTCCATTGAGGTATTTAAAACAGTATTATAATCTCCCACCATAATAGAGTCTTGTATTGCTTGCAGGGTTGATACTGTAATATATTATATTTCCAAAGAAGTGTGGATCATCATTACTTGGTCTGTAAAGGTTAATGAGCCATATCTGTTTATCGTCTAATAACATATTTAAAATCATCCATCTACCTTGCGGATCTGTTTGGACAAATGACACATTCGGATCAAAATGACTGTTAATTAATATCATCACCCCTTTTGAGTTTCTTTGCCCATGGGAGAAGTATATCCCCCCCCTACCCCCCCCCCCCCCCCCAGTCCATTTTTCACTCACATTAATCTAAAATTGTTGAATGAGTAAACAACAGATATTATATTCCATCTCTTTGAGCTAGGTAAATATTGTTCTTCTTTTCTTATTATCTGCTATCTGGATGCCATTGTTGGAAAAAATTTAAATAGTTTATCAAATGTTTTTCTGTTTTGTCTTATGTGACCTGTTTTAGCAGATGTGCTTGTCTTTATTTTCTGAAGTTTATGTAGTGGAGAAATGTGGCTGCAACAAAAAAGAGGATCATAAGATAGTTAAGTCAAAACTGTCAAGCCCTGACCTTAGAGATCCTTTTTATGTCTCTATTTTGGTTTGGTCAGGGCGTGAGTTGGGGTGGGCATTCTATGTTTTGTGTTCTATGTTTTCTATTTCTGTGTGTTTGGCCGGGTGTGGTTCTCAATCAGAGGCAGCTGTCTATTGTTGTCTCTGATTGAGAACCATACTTAGGTAGGCTTTTCCCACGTGTGTTTTGTGGGTAGTTGTTTTCTGTTTTGTGTCTGCACCAGATAGAACTGTTTCGGTTTCGGTCGTTCTCTTTGTTGTTTTTGTTATTCAGCGTTCAGTTTTTATTAATAAATCATGAACACTTGCTGCGCTTTGGTCACCTTCTTCTTCAGACGCCAGTTACAAAAACTGAATGAAGACAAGGCCTCAAAGTGATTAACAAAAAAGTTTAAATATGTTATTTAATATGTCATTCATTTAATAAAATAAAGTTTGCAATAAAGTTTGTATAAGTGTAATATTGTTTTGTTGATGATATAACTACAGTTATAAACTGGGTGGTTTGGGCACTGAATTCTGATTGGCTGACACCTGTGGTATACGGTCATGGCTATGACAAAACATTTATTATTACTGCTCTAATTACGTTGATAACCCGTTTATAATAGCAATAAGGATTCTCGGGGGTTTGTGGTATATGGCCAATATACTCGTTTTACTGTGGATATATGAAATGTCCTCGTTGCTCGGTTTGAGGACAATACCGTGCCACCGACACGGCCCGCTACCAAAACCTGCGGGCTCTCCTTCACCGCAGCCAACGTGAGTAAAACATTTAAATGTTTTAACCCTCGCAAGGCTGCCGGCCCAGACGGCATCCCTAGCCGCGTACGCAGAGCATGCGCAGACCAGCTGGCTGGTGTGTTTACGGACATATTCAATCAATCCCAGTCTGCTGTTCCCACATGCTTCAAGAGGGCCACCATTGTTCCTGTTCCCAAGAAAGCTAAGGTAACTGAGCTAAATGACTATCGCCCTGTAGCACTCACTTCCGTCATCATGAAGTGCGTTTAGAGACTAGTCAAGGATCATATCACCTCCAACCTACCTGACATCGTAGACTCACTCCAATTTTCTTACCGCCCCAATAGGTCCACAGACGACGCAATCGCAATCACACTGCACACTGCCCTAACCCATCTGGACAAGAGGAATCCCTATGTAAGAATGCTGTTCATCGATTACAGCTCAGCATTCAACACCATAGTACCCTCCAAACTCGTCATTAAGCTGTCTCGACCCCGCCCTGTGCAACTGGGTCCTGGACTTTCTGACGGGCCGCCCCCAGGTGGTGAGGGTAGGAAACAACATCTCCACACCGCTGATACTCAACACTGGGGCCCCACAAGGGTGCATTCTCAGCCCTCTCATGTACTGCCTGTTCACCCATGACTGCCTGGCCATGCACGCCTCCAACTCAATCATCAAGTTTGCAGACAACACGACAGTGGTAGGCTTGATCACCAACAAGGACGAGACGGCCTACAGGGAGGAAGTGAGGACCCTTGGAGTGTGGTGTCAGGAAAATAACCTTACACTCAACGTCAACAAAACAAAGGAGATGATCGTGGACTTCAGGGAACAGCAGAGGGAGCACCCCCATATCCACATCGACGGGACAGTAGTGGAGAAGGTGGAAAGTCTTAAGTTCCTCGGAGTACACATCACGGACAAACTGAAATGGTCCACCCACCCAGACAGCGTGGTGAAAAAGGCACAACAGCGCCTCTTCAACCTCAGGAGGCTGAAGAAATTTGGCTTGTCACCAAAAACACTCACAAACTTATACAGATGCACACTCGAGAGCATCCTGTCGGGCTGTATCACCGCCTGGTACGGCAACTGCTCCGCCCTCAACCGTAAGGCTCTCCAGAGGGTAGTGAGGTCTGCACAACGCATCACCGGGGGCAAACTACCTGCCCTCCAGGACACCTACACCACTCGATGTCACAGGAAGGCCAAAAAGATCATCAAGGACATCAACCACCCGAGCCACTGCCTGTTCACCCCGCTATCATCCAGAAGGCGAGGTCAGTACAGGTGCATCAAAGCTGGGACCGAGAGACTGAAAAACAGCTTCAATCTCAAGGCCTTCAGACTGTTAAACAGCCATCATTAACATTGAGTGGCTGCTGCCAACATACAGACTCAATCTCTAGCCACTTTAATAATTAGATGTAATACATGTATCACAAGTCACTTAAACAATGCCACTTTATATAATGTTTACATACCCTACATTACTCATCTCATATGTATATACTGCACTCTATACCATCTACTGCATCTTGCCTATGCCGTTCGGCCATCGCTCATCCATATATTTATATGTACATATTCTTAATCATTCCTTTACACTTGTGTGTATAAGGTTGTTGTGAAATTGTTAGATTACTTGTTAGATATTACTGCACAGTCAGAACTGGAAGCACAAGCATTTCGCTACACTCGCATTAACATCTGGTAACCATGTGTATGTGACCAATAAAATTTGATTTGATTTGATATGATTTGATACTTTTGTACCTGTTTTCTCCAGCATCTTCACCAGGTCCTTTGATGTTGTTCTGGGATTGATTTGCACTTTTCACACCAAAGTACCTTCATCTTTAGGAGACAGAACGCGTCTCCTTCCTGAGCGGTATGACGGCTGCGTGGTCCCAGGGTGTTTATACTTGCATACTGTTGTTTGTACAGATGAACGTGGTACCGTCAGGCGTTTGGAAATTGCTCCCAAGGATGAACCAGACTTGTGGAGGTATACAGTTTTGTTTTTGAGGTCTTGGCTGATTTCTTTTGATTTTCCCATGATGTCAAGCAAAAAGGTTAGTGAGTTGGAAGGTATGCCTTGAAATACATCCACAGGTACACCTCCAATTGACTCAAATTATGTCAATTAGCCTATCGAAGCTTCTAAAGCCATGACATAATTTTATGTCTTCTGACCCACTGGAATTGTGATACAGTGAATTATTAGTGAAATAATCTGTCTGTAAACAATTGTTGGAAAAATGATTGTGTCATGCACAAAATAGATGTCCAAACCGACTTAGTGCAAAGTGTAAAGTGTGGTGCAGGATTAATAATAGTCTGGGGTTGTTTTTCATGGTTCGGACTAGGCCCCTTAGTTCCAGTGAAAAGAAATCTTAACGCTACAGTATACAATGATATTCTAGACGATTCTGTGCTTCCAACTTTGTGACAACAAATTGAGGAAGGCCATTTTCTGTTTCAGAATGACAATGCCCTCGTGCACAAAGCAAGGTCCATATGTAACGGATGTGAAATGGCTAGCTAGTTAGCGGGTACGCGCTAGTAGCATTTCAATCAGTTACGTCATTTGCTCTGAGACTTTAAATAGGGTTTCCCCTTGCTCTGCAAGGGCAGCGGCTTTTGTGGAGCGATGGGTAACGACCGTGCTTCGTGGGCAACCGTTGTTGATGTGTGCAGAGGGTCCCTGGTTCGCGCCCGTGTCGGGGCGAGGGGACGGTTTAAAGTTATACTGTTACATTGATGCTGTTGACCCGGATCACTGGTTGCTGCGGAAAAGGAGGAGGTTGAAAGGGGGGTGAGTGTAACGGATGTGAAATGGCTAGCTAGTTAGCGGGTACGCGCTAGTAGCATTTCAATCAGTTACGTCACTTGCGCTGAGACTTTAAGTAGGGTTTCCCCTTGCTCTGCAAGGGCCGCGGCTTTTGTGGAGCGATGGGTAACGACCGTGCTTCGTGGGCAACCGTTGTTGATGTGTGCAGAGGGTCCCTGGTTCGCGCCCGGGTCGGGGCGAGGGGACGGTTTAAAGTTATACTGTTACACATACAGAAATGGTTTGTCGAGATCGGTGTGGAAGAACTTAACTGGCCTGCACAGAGCTCTGACCTCAACCCCATCAGACACCTTCCGGATGAATTGGAACGCCGACTGCGAGCCAGGCCTAACTGCCCAACATCAGTTCCTAACCTTACTAATGCTCGTGGCTGAATGGAAGCAAGTCCCCACAGCAATGTTCCAAGATCTAGTGGCCTTTCCAGAAGAGTGGAGGCTGTTATAGCAGCAAAGGGGGGACCAACTCCATATTAATGCCTATGATTTTGGAATGAGATGTTTGATGAGCAGGTGTCCACATACTTTTGTCATGTATGCTATGTTGTGTATTTTGGTTTCTCATACAGAGTTGAGCCATACAGGTTCCCACTGACGGACATTAAGATGCATAGCATGCCTACACATACAGATGTAGGATCTTAATTTGATCAGACTTGATTTACCCTAACTATAAATGTAGCAACCCCTACAAAAATGTCCATCAATTACAATCCACACAATAATTTAGATTTCCTTTTACTGCAGGATTATTTTCCTGCTTTGAGAAACTGGTCACATTAAGATCTGATATCTGTATCAGGACTGATAATAGAGATGCAAGTTCTTCTTCTGCATTTGACTTGTTTTCAGAATCATCTGCATGCATTTCGATATCAACATCATGACACACATGTGGAAGGTAATTTATACGTAAACTAAAGAGTAAAAGATCCCTGTGGAACCCGTAATGTACAGTTGCCAGACGATGAGACTTTCTGATTGATTCTATCAGACTGTATTCGGTCAGATAAATATAAACGCAACGAATAGGGCAAAAGTCAGCCCAGTGGCATGGTTTTTACAATTAGACACCACACACAGTAGATAAAATTTACGGAGAGGCATGACATTGCTGAAGTCAATACCACACTTGCTCATGTTGCGTTATCAAAAGAGTCTTTTATCTTTCCTCTCAATCTGTCTCATCTCGCCGTTGGTGCCGACAGCTGTCCATCTGGGTGATGTATTGCTAATTTCCCCTGTCGACTCAGGACATCCATTAATCATCAGAGGGAAGAACAATGCCAGGACTGTTATCAGTGAAACTTAATTTGATATTTTGTTCATTTCTCATTTCCTGCCTCCTTGATCCACTTAAGAAATGAAAGTGAGGAGCATCATGTAATTGGGTGTAAAAGTACTGTAGGTTGCTCTTTGAACTTGTGAAGTGTCAATTTGGGGTGTTTTGGAGCCAAAAAGTCGAGTCTCTTCACCATGAACTTAAGTTTCCCTTCAAGCGACTTGCTCAAAGTCGCCTTTGTGGCTTTCTGTGCCTGAACAAGGCAGTTAACTCACTGTTCCCTGGGCGCCGAAGACGTGGATGTCGACTAAAGCAGACCCGCACCTCTGATTCAGAGGGGTTGGGTTAAATGAGGAAGACACATTTCAGTTGAATGCATTCAGTTGTACAACTGACTAGGTGTCCCCCTTTCCCTTTCCTTTTAATTAGGCCGAGTTCTGAAGCTATATGAATATGTTGAGCACTGGTAATAGCGCCACCTGAACAATGGGCTCCAAATTAGACTGATACTGTTTAGCCTTCACTTTGAGCAACAGAAATATACTGTAATTAAAGGCTCACTAAAGAGCTGGGCATATTCCATGATCAACATATAACATCACACAAGCCTAAAGAATTGGGATGCACAGAGCGAAATGATGCAGTTTCGCATTGTCTGAACTTCAACTCTCACGAAGCAAAAATTGGTTGAATCAACGTTGCTTCCATGTCATTTCAACAACAAAATTCAATGTGATGACGTTGAATCAACATGGAGTAGAAAATATTCATCAATGTAAAATAATTGTTCGTTTTTTTCACCCAATAACACTGTGACATTTTTTGCTGATTTTACATTGAATTGACGTTAGTTAAACAACTCAACCAAAAATCTAAACTAGACATTGAACTGAGCAAACGTCTAGGTTTCCACAGGTTCAGTTTTTCTTGTACCAGCTATACTTGTAATTGGGCAGGAGGAACACTCCACTGCCCACCATCAATCTTCCTACACTTTGTCAGTTTTAGAAATGTCTTATTGATCACCAGAAGTGTGGAGGCTGTTATAGCAGCAAAGTGGGGACCAACTCCATATTAATGCCCATGATTTTGGAATGAGATGTTCGTCATGTAGTTTATCTCTGCATGTGAAGGGAGATTATTCACAAACTGTCACTATCTTCAGATACAAGCCGTTACTCAAACCCGAAACCAGGGAGGGGAGGATTTCACTTGCTTTAGCGATATCCTTTAAAAGGACGAAAGGGCAAGTTTACTCTCGGTAGCACAGCAGAAAAACAGCTAATGTGCCCTGAGGCAGAGTTTGTTCTGAGAGATATCTCATTGGGGCTCACTCGCTTGACAGGGTTTTGTAGTCCCTCACATTACTGAGTGATCTGGCAGACCTGCTTCAGACATGGTGCACATCCCTGTTACGTAATCTATTAGGAGGATCCTGAAACCCAAACGACAGCACCCCAGAGAGAGGAGTGGTGGACACTGGAAACAACACTGTAGCTACTGTGTTTAGGGCAGAGATCCAGGGAGGATGCTGTGCAGACAGAGTTTACTTTTCTTGAGTTACAGATTTGAGTAAATGTGATTTTTTTCACCCTGTGCAGTATGTGGCAACTGTATGACTGATCTCAAATGGACTCTGATGTTTACTGTATGTTTGTCTAATATTCACGCAGATGTACTATACATATTACCCAAGAGGGATAAATACAGTACAGTTGTATATACTCTATGTGTGAGTACATGGGGAATACAGTACACGTACAATATGCGTATCAGTTGGGGTACCCCCCCTTCTTCTCATTTTCAGCCTAAAGACATACCCTAATCTAACTGCCTGTAGCTCAGGCTCAGAAGCAAGGATATGCATATTCTTGGTATCATTTGAAAGGAAACACTGAAATTTGTGGAAATGTGAATTGAATGTAGGAGAATATAACACAATAGATCTGGTAGAAGAAAATACAAGGAATTAAACATACGTTTTCTGTTTTTTATTGTTGCTGCATCATCTTTCAAATGACCAAGAACAGCCAAACATAGATAGGATGCTGTGGATGATTTTAATGAAGAACATAAAATGGCAACAATAGCTAGTTTTAGACAGATAACTTAAAAAATGAGCGAGCTACATGACATTGAGCATGAAGTCACCCAGGTGTCCCACACAAATGTACCCAAGTGGCCGAATTGGTACAGTGATACATTTTGAAGGAAAGAACTATATACAAAATACATAAATGCTATTCTAACACACCCCAAATAAATAAATATATATATTTTTTAAAATAATAAATAATAATAAAAAAAACAAATAACAAGGGTAACTATTTACACATTTTCTATGTACAATATTGTGAAGACCCTCAGTCCTCTACACAATATTGTGCTGCTGGTGCCATGGCCAATAGCGGTCTCTTTCTGCTGTAAAGCAGAGGCTAGCGATCCTGCTGCTGGGTTGTTGCCCTCCTATGGCCTCCTCCACGTCTCCTGATGTACTGGCCTGTCTCCTGGTAGCGCCTCCATGCTCTGGACACTACGCTGACAGACACAGCAAACCTTCTTGCCACAGCTCGCATTGATGTGCCATCCTGGATGAGCTGCACTACCTGAGCCACTTGTGTCGGTTGTAGACTCCATCTCATGCTTCCACTAGAGTGAAAGCACCGCCAGCATTCAAAAGTGACCAAAACATCAGCCAGGAAGCATAGGAACTGAGAAGTGGTCTGTGGTCACCACCTGCAGAATCACTCCTTTATTGGGGGTGTCTTGCTAATTGCCTATAATTTCCACCTTTTGTCTATTCCATTTGCACAACAGCATGTGAAATGTATTGTCAATCAGTGTTGCTTCCTAAGTGGACAGTTTGATTTCACAGAAGTGTGACTGACTTGGAGTTACATTGTGTTGTTTAAGTGTTCCCTTTATTTTTTTGAGCAGTGTATATCTCCCTCACTAGCTTTAAGCACCAGCTGTCAGAGCAGCTCATAGATTACTGCACCTGTACATAGCCCATCTATAATTTAGCCCAAACAACTACCTCTTTACCTACTGTATTTATTTATTTTGCTCCTTTGCACCCCATTATTTCTATCTCTACTTTGCACATTCTTCCACTGCAAACCAACCATTCCAGTATTTCTACTTGCTATATTGTATTTACTTCGCCACCATGGCCTTTTTTATATTTTTATTTCTTTATATATATATTTTGTTTGCCTTCACCTCCCTTATCTCACCTCACTTGCTCACATTGTATATAGACTTATTTTTCACTGTATTATTGACTGTATGTTTGTTTTACTCCATGTGTAACTATGTGTTGTTGTATGTGTCGAACTGCTTTGCTTTATCTTGGCCAGGTTGCAATTGTAAATGAGAACGTGTTCTCAATTTGCCTACCTGGTTAAAAAAAGGTGAAATAAATAAATAAATGTATAAACTTGTTGAAAATGCTATTGAATATGTACTGCTATGCGTTACACTCGTGGCTCCGTCAAGTAGGATTTGCAATGGCGAATGAACCTCTTTTACGCCAGAGTTTACGACAAAGGCTGGTCTTCAAACGTATAACCATTACATATTGCCGTTTACCTCAGCTCATTGGCTATCTTCCATGCTAGATTTCAAGATGATCGGTGGTCATTGGGCCAAAATACAGTCAATCAACGATAGACCGGTCCTACCATTGGTGCGCAATGAGGTCATTGATTGGTGTCTTCAAATCGGTTTGTTTCGGTCAATACCTCCCGGGAGAAGAGCCATCATGTATGGTTGTGTTAGTAACAACCAGAGGATTGCAATGAAACCAACCATGACTGGATAAACATTTGTTGATTGTGTGTAATTACCACGAACGCTTCGTCCAAAGTTGAATGAGACGGAAATCACGACGCAACCAGTTTACAAATGTTTCGTGTTAGGCTATAAAAATGGATTTTATCAAACAAAACGAATATTCACTGTGTAGTTAGGACACTTGGCATTGCCACCAGAGGAAGATCTTCAATGGTAAGCAATTTATTTTATTGTTATTTCTGACTTTTGTGACGCTAATGCTTGGTTGGAAAATGCTAGTAATACTTGTGTGTGTGGGGCGCCGTCCTCAGAAAATCGACACAGCGGTTGGATTAATAAGACGTTCATCTTTTAAATGATGTAAGATACATGTATTTACAAGAATGTTTAATACAACGAATGGTGTATTTAAAATGTTAGCTCTCTGCAGTTTCACCGGATGTTGGCCTGGTGGGACGTTAGCGTCTCACCTACCCTAGAGAAGTTAAATGTAGCTCTCGCCTCACGTTTCTTGGTCTAAAGGTTGATTTCGTCACCAAGGTTGTTTATGCACTCTGGCCAAAGGGGGATTCTTCTGATGGCATTGAGGAGTACACCACATCTGTCACTGGCTTCATAAATAAGTGCATCGATGATGTCGTCCCCACAGTGACCGTACGTGTAACGGGTGTCGTCATCGGATGAAGAGGAATCATCAGACCAAAGCGAAGCGTGGTAAGTGTTCATTAATTTTTATTTAAACTGAACACTAAACAAAAAACAACAAAGTCAATAAGAGAAACCGAAACAGTCCTGTCAGGTGCAAAACACTAAACAGAAAACAACTACCCACAAAACACAGGTGGGAAAAAGCTGCCTAAGTATGATTCTTAATCAGAGACAACAATAGACAGCTGCCTCTGATTGAGAACCACACCTGGCCAAACACAAAGAAATACAAAACATTGAAAATGAACATAGAATGCCCAACCAAATCACACCCTGACCAAACCAAAATAGAGACATAAAAAGCTCTCTACGGTCAGGGCGTGACAGTACGTACATACCCCAACCAGAAGCCATGGATTACAGAAAGCATCTGCACTGAACTAAAAGTTAGAGCTGCCATTTTCAAGGAGCGGGACTCTGACCCGGACGTTTATAAGAAATCCCGCTATGCCCTCCGACAAACCGTCCAACAGGCAAAGCATCAATACAGGACTAAGATTGAATCGTACTACACCGGCTCTGATGCTCGTTGGATGTGGCAGGGCTTGCAAACCATTACGGACTACAAAGGAAAGCACAGCTGAGAGCCGGCCCAGTGACATGAACCAGTGACATTAACCTTTTTTGGAGCAGTGTATAATTACTCTCTCCTAATTTTCTATTTAATATTCCTAACTTAACACTTACATTAAGAAAAACTACACATTGTAAATAAATGCTTTTGTCTTTTTTAGAAAATAAATGCATTCTTTAATAGCTCAATGTGATTCAAAATAATGTAAGCAAATGCTTCTACCATGTATGTCCAAGTCAGTTATCACTCTCGCTGTGAGGAGAGGTGTTGGAGGCAGTTCATGAATCGGCGCGGGGTGTCCCACTCTGAGCCAAAGTGCTGAGCATCTCATTGTCAGACGACAGCACAGCCAGATGTGCGGCCAACTCTCTCTGCTTTGCCTCAACAATGTCCTACATCATCTCGGTCAAGCTGGAGTCCAGCCACATTAGAAACAAATGGTGTGTTGCTTGCCTTGAGAGAGGTTCCCATAGCACCCAAAATGTTGCTGACAGCATTGATGGCAGTCTGGCTTGCCTTGGGGGAAATCGTCCTGTTGGGAGAATCTTGTCTAATCATATTGATTATTTTAGTGTTGACCTGCTCCAGAACTTTGATGATTTGGTCTTTGGCAGTAGACTGTAGTTTGGGGGTAAGTGAAATGGCATCTACGTTGGCATTCATGATCTCACTGGCTTTCCCGGTCAGCTGACAGGCCTGGTCTTTACTGCGTTTTCTGGATACACTTTTCAACATATCCTCAATAATTTCTTTCTCTGAGCAGTCCTCGCTTTTGAGGTTCACCGATCCAAATTGAAGCAAAGAGACAGAATGTCTTACCTCATTCCTCACAGATTGGGCCAGGGTTTCTTTGAAAGGTTCTGTGCTAATTTGGTCCAGAACTCCATCCACAAGGGTGACATAGAGGTTAGGGAAAGAAGTGCTTCTGGTGGCCCGGTGAGCTTTCCTTCTAGGGGATGAGTTAAAGACATAACTTACTCTAATGACTCTTTTTTCATCCGTATTCTTCTCACCTGGAGATATGAGCGCTGTGTCTTGGATCAAAATTGGCTTTACCTCATGGTCTTCAATCTTTACTGCAAGGACCTGTGATTTTGTGTGGCGTTCATCAACTCCAGACAGGCTGCTCTGAATTGGTCCAGGAACAACAACATTTGATGTACCTTCTTCAGAATCGTCATGTAGTAGGGCTAGTGGCTGGTCGTCTAAAATCATTTCACTGCACATATCGATGGCATCTTCCACTAAATCATCAGCGATCAACTCAACTTTTGCAGAGGCCATTGATTTCGCTGGGTGCTCGCCTGTTGCCTCAGAGAGCATTCCTTCCATATCTGCTCTGGAAGTAGTACAAGAACATGGAACACTGGCCATCACAGTTGTCTCCATGTCACCCAGAAGACTGCTCACAGCATTGATGGCTGTTCGGCTTACCTTTGGAGATAGAATCAGAATAATTTATCGCCATGCAACAAATGTAGTGGTGTAAAGTACTTAAGTAAAAAATACTTTAAAGTACTACTTCAGTAGTTTATTTGGGTATCTGTACTTCACTATTTATATATTTTTGACAACTTTTACTTCTACTTCACTACATTCCTCATGAAAATAAAGTACTTTTTACTCCATACATTTCCCCTGTCATCCAAAAGTACTCATTACATTTTGAATGCTTAGCAAGACAGGAAAATAGTCCAATTCACACATTTATCAAGAGAACATCCCTGGCAGACTCACTAAATACACATGCTTCATTTGTAAGTGTTGGAGTGTGCTCCTGGCTATCTCTAATTTAAAATGACAAAAAAATGGTGCTGTCTGGTTTGCTTAATATAAGGAATTTGAAATGATTTATACTTTTACTTTTGATTCTTAGATATATTTAAAACCAAATACATTTAGACTTTTACTTAAGTAGTATCTTACTGGGTGACTCATTTTTACTTGAGTCATTTTCTATTAAGGTATCTTCACTTTTACACAAATATGACAATTGGGTACTTTTTCCACCACTGAACAAATGATACTAGGAATTTATCTTGGTGTTGCAAATAGAAGCATCCCCATCAACAATCAATCAGATCACCATCAACACAGATAAAACATCAACACAAATACATTAAGAACACCTGCTCTTTCTATGACATAGACTGACCAGGTGAATCCAGGTGAAAGCTATGATCCCTTATACATATCACCTGTTAATTCCACTTCAAATCAGTGTAGATGAAGGGGAGGAGACAGGTCAAGGAAGGATTTTTAAGCACTGGGACCATGTGTGTACCATTTAAATGGTGAATGGGCATAACATTGAATTGCCTTTGAACGGGGTATAGTAGTAGGTGCCAGGCACACCAGCTTGTGTCAAGAACCACAACGCTCCTAGGTTTTTCACGCTCAACAGTTCCAAGAATAGTCCACAACCCAATGGAGATCCAGCCAACTTGACACAACTGTGGGGAAGCTTTGGAGTCAACATGGGCCACCATCCCTGTGGAATGCTTTCGACACCACTCAATATTAGATTAGGAAGGTGTTCCTAATGCTTAGTATACTCAGTGTACATGACCTCCCTTGTAGGAAAAGTGTCATGGCATCACACAGCACATATAAATGTTGCATACAACATTAATATATTGACTTACTTCTGGGGATAGACATCTCTTGGGAGAACCCTTCTTGATCTTGACAAGAAAATTTGTCTTGACCTCCTGGAAAACTTTCTGTATCAGTTGTGCTGCAGCAGATTCTAGTCTGTAGATCTCTTCTTCATCTGTAGCCTCTTCAGCCACGGTGCTAGAGCTTGTTCCTCCGCACTGTCGGGATACTTCCTTCAGCATATCCTCTAGCATTTTCCTCTCAAAGTAATTATCAATTTGAAGGTTCAACAATCCACATTCAGGCATAGAAAGGGTGCGTCTCACCTCATTCTTCACTGATTGGGCCAGATTGTCTTTGAAGGGTTCTGTGCTGAAGTGGTCCATAACTGCATCCACAACAAGTCCATACAGGTTGGGAAGAGAAGCGCTTCTGGTGGCTGCATTTTCTTTCTTCACCTTGTGCAAGAGATTAGGCTTTGAAACAACTTCTTCAGTATTGACTGAGGGGACAGAAAGGACGTTGTCTGTTTCACTGGTGTTACCATTCTCTACTCTTTCTTCTTTGCATTCTACAGTGGTTGTGGTATCCGTCTCCTGGGACGAGGTTGATGCAGCTGCGGAGGCCTCTGAGCTGCTTGTCTTACTGTTGTTTTCTGCAACCTCTGAAGTGTCAGATGAAAACACCATTCCATAACTGGGAGAGTTGGATAAAGATGAGATCACTGGCTCCGAGGGAAGTATTTCCAGAGTCAGGGAAGGAGCTTTTTCATCTCTTTCACCCTGAAGCTCAGGAAAAGCCAGCTCGAATAGGATGCTGTCATATGCAGTGCTAATAAGGTCACAGGCGACACCTTCTAGTTTTGAACAGGAATCTCGGCGGTTCTCGGGGTCTGCCTTTTTTAATGCAGTCAATGCAGGTGGCTGAATGTTTGTTATATCTGAGGTGCCTTCTTCAGCATCACAGTCTAGTGCAAGCTCTTCAATGTTTTCCTCATTTAATAAGTGTCTAATTTCTTCCAAAACATTGCTTACCACATCAATGGCTGTTTGGCTGGCCTTTGCAGAGACAACTCTGAATTGGGTAGGGGAGTCTTCTCGGATCATTACGATAACCTGCTCCTGGACTTCCTCCAGAACGTCAGTGATCAACGTTGTCACATAGGTGTTTATGTCTTCTCCGTTGGCCATCCGCTCCTCTGGTTCTGGATCATCTGCTTGAGCATTGGGTTTGATTGTGTTGCCCCCACGGAGTCTGCAGGCAGGTTCATTGCTAGGATTGGCCGCTCGAGAGACGCACTTCAACACATCGTAAGCGATTCTGGCACTCAGAGCCCTTTGTGCCGCTGGTGTAGACCCTGGAATCGTCAGTTTGACCTCATCCCTGATTGACTCCGCCAGCTGCTTCCTGACAAGCTTGGAGCCTAAGTGGTCGAGGATGACAGATTTCAGCTGAGCTCTGTCTGGGATGCTTTGTCCCTTGATGGCTTTGAAGATCCTAAAAACAGGTTCTTGGAAACCCTTCAGCGGTGCCAGACCATCCAGGCATGGTCTCCTCTGGCGTGGGGCAAGGCTTGGTCTCCTCTGTAGCATGGCTGGCTTTTCCTTAGATTTTCCTATTAATAACACACACACATTTTAAAAATTTGATTTAATTTAGCATTCACTGGCTATAAACATACTCTGAAAGATATTTCGTAATGAAATTGTGGTTCTTTAGTAAGGAAATGTTCTTACCTGACAGAGAAACTGTTTTCTTTACAGTTTTGGAGTGAGCAGGTTTGAGAGCAGGCTGAGCAGATGCTATAATAGATTATTATTTTTTTTTTTAAATACAAAATACGATATGATATACAGCACAGCACATTCAACTGCTCCTTGTAGGTTGCATTTGGCATAGTCATTTAAACATTGCTTAACTGTGTGATGAATTCAAATGAAATCTTACCTGGTTTTTCAAATATTTCTTCCAGCAGCTTATTTGGTTTGATAGAGGCCTCTCTCAACCTCTCAAACTCCTGGAGGTTTTTCAATTCCTCTTCCATTATCCTCAACTGAATAGCCTGTTTTTGTTCCATAATGCACATTTTCTGTGAAGAACATAGAGTCCAAAAATAGCAACTTAGCATCCACAAAAGTTGAGGTAAAATTATTTCTTAATTTTCATGATTTATTCAAACTTGAAAATAATTGTGGGTAGTTTTGTGAAGTATGATGAAAGTGTACCATTTGTACCTTTCTGATGAGCTTTTCTTTGGCCTCTTTCATATACTTGGCCTTGTTCAAATCGTGCCTCACATCCTTTTCAATGAGTTTCAGCCTGGATCGCTCCTTAGAAACCCAATCCTCTTTAAACTCTCTCTCTTGGTCATACAACGCAGTTTGCAGGCCATATTTCTGTCCCCTGTCCCTATCAATACATTAAACAGATGAGTCATGACATTGCCAACACAGAGTAGGCCTGTATAACTCTACTTTATTACCTCATGCACTTCTTGCCTACCTGGAACCAATGGTTGACTGCAGATGCTTCAGGTTCTGTGCTCCTTTATTCAGTAAGTACTCTATCATATCTTCCAGGGTAACGTCCTTAGGTATATGGCCTTCCTCTTGCAACTGAACCATTCTCAGTATCTGTTCCTTCTTAAATAGGATAAATAAATTTTTTGTACATTTTAAACACTTATCTACCTAACAAAATACATGTTACATTGTTTTTAGAGTGATGAATGATCATTTCACATTTTCTCGTTAAAATAACATGTGTGATCTTCACAGAAGTTCACATTTAAGAACGCAGTCATACTGCCCACATACCAACTTTTTGCTGTACGTTTTGTGATGGTCAGTCTTGACCGTATCCAGGTAATGTTTGTATGTGTTATACTCCTTTAATGAGCATACAACCTTGAGAAGAGAGAGAATCAAAATGTTTCCTGCTATAATACTACTGGAGTTAACTATCGGTAAAGCTTACAGTCTTCTACTACACTGTTCAGAAACAATAATATTAACTACAAACTTACGTTGTCCTCTTTAGTGATGAAGTTTCGCTTCTTTAACTTCTCATGCATTTCCTTCCGATGGTAGTATTCATTGAGGTTTGGGTCATGCAAACTGTTGTACGTCGGCCTCATAATGTGACAGTTTGGGTCACTGAGGTTGAAATCAGATGTAGGCTGATACAACTGAAGGAACAAGGATATAAACAAAAAAAATAAACATTCTACTGGATCCTTCTTCCATTCTAAAGCACCACTCTACTGGACCCTTCTTCTATTCTTCTGCACCATTCTATTGTATGCATGTTCTTTTAAAAAATGTTATACTGTATCCTGTTAAATATATGTTCTGCTTACCTTTTTACCCAGGCTGGCTCTATGAAATTTAAAGGCGACCCCAGGTAGGACTGGAAGCTTTGTCATGGCAGGCAATCTGTTGCTCACTGACGGCTTTGTTTCTATCATGATCTGAGGAGGCTTCCCTTTCAGTGGACGAGTTTGCATCTCTGGTTGCGAGGGTATCTGACACAGGGGCTTTGAGGTCTTCTCCTGAAAACAGCAACATAGCAATTATGTATTTCTTACAAACTCACCTGTGATAGTTCATCCGACCATTATGACATGGCGGCGAGCCTGATATGTCATCATAGGTTGACGCTCAATGAACTACTGTTGCCATAGCCTGAGTGCCAGTCTATTTGTTTTTTATATTAACTCCCTGCCACTGTCATGCCAAATATGATTTTTGACTTAGCTATAAGAGCAATGAAGTTGACAAGAGCACAAACAGATCTGGGCCCAGGCTACTGTTGCCACAGAGATTCTAATTATGTGACCTGTGTCTGACCAGTAGCGGTGCATGTGTAAAATCACTGGGGAAGCTGTGGGAGTAAATGGTACATATAGGGACAGATATAAATTTGTACATCAGACCACAGGAGGAGAAGGCGACACATAGGCACATAGGACAGCTGGACACACTAATGTTAGAGGGACACATAGTCTGCTGATCCTAATAAGGGCAAACAAACCAAAGAGCACACCAAGCTAAACATAAGTACGAAGGCCAAAGACATAGGCCCATAGGATAGATGGACATATATTACTTTTAGGACAAGAAGGGGTCATGCCACCATTATAACCTAACTAAAAGCAGATATGGGCAATATTGGGCGTGAACAAGCAGGAAGCTTAAACTGAAAGATAATGGTGGCAGATGGACTAAGGGAAGGAACTTCATTTGCATGTGGGATGGACTCATTTGATGTATGTGTATAAGAACAGAGCCAGCGCTTATGGAAGTTGGTCTTTTCCGCGGACTGACACAGCTTCTGATATTTTGTATTAAAAGCCTTTATTGAATTCACAAGTTCTTGTGAACTTTTCGAAATGCCTAGAAGGCCCTCCCCCGCCCTTCCTTCGGCAAATCTGATCACGACTCCATTTTGCTCCTCCCTTCCTATAGGCAGAAACTCAAACAGGAAGTATCCGTGCTAAGGTCTATTCAATGCTGTTCTGACCAATTGGAATCCATGCTTCAAGATTCAAACCCACGCTTTTAGTTTGTTTTCATAGGCTACCTAGCTAAAATTTGTGCTGTCCTAACTTCCTCGCATTTGGCAACAATGAACCAATTATGTTAGCTAGCTAGTTAATGTGAGTCTACTAGGCTACATATTGAACTTCAATCGTCTCAGGCCAGTGGCATGAATTTATGGTTAGATCAGAATTGCCGTTATAATCATTGGCCTGTACAGAGAATTAAGTCAAAACCTCAAGTCCAAATCCCTATCTCCATCACCTCAAGTCCAAATCCCCATCTCCATCCATGCCTCAGGAAAGGGCCGATTTAGCAAACTAGCTACTGCAAGACATCAACACAAGAAGACTAGAAATCAACACCTTTTTCTGACAATGATGACGTTTTGCTCAGGATGTGATTTGATTGGTGTGAAGCCAAATCGGCCTCCCTTGGGGGGCATTTTGCTGCACCAGGACAACCCACAGTTGAGCTCAGCTCAATGCTGATTGGCCCAAAAAATCTAAAAATCAATCAGATTCAGCCACTTGCGAATTTACGGATAATTATGATAACACAGAGACAAAAGAGAAATTATTTTATATTTTTATTGGTCAAATATTTGGGAAAGCCTGGCTTCCTTTGGCATCTATGAATACACGCCACTGTGTCTGAGTTTGAACTGGAGTCATCTGCATGCCACAAGACTGTGTTAGCCCACTGCTGAGCGAATGCCTAGGCTCTAGCTCAAGTATTAGGCAAGGTTATTCTGTTCACGGAACCACCGCTACACTTCACCCATCCTCTCACAACACCCCAGTAGCTGATTGACATCAA
This sequence comes from Salvelinus fontinalis, assembly GCF_029448725.1. Lineage (NCBI taxonomy): Eukaryota > Metazoa > Chordata > Actinopteri > Salmoniformes > Salmonidae > Salvelinus > Salvelinus fontinalis. Next base: position 31,792,592 of record NC_074665.1, read on the forward strand.
CTGTGCGATCAAGGTCCAATGGCACCAATGAGACTGACTGTGATTGAACCCAGATCATATCC